>NC_031773.1:71122999-71147955 GCF_001522545.3 Parus major | reverse complement strand
CCAGTCCGGCCCGGCCCCCCCGCGCTCCTTGCCCCCCTCCCGGCTTGGTTTCCAGGGGGTGTCCCCGGGCCGGGGTCCCCTGCGCTGCTCCGGCACTTACTGTGTCGCCCCTGTCAGTCTGTCATCCTGTCCCCTCCACAAGCATAAAAGCAATTCCCTGCTAGCCTCGCCGCTGCCGCCCGAAACAACTTTTGTCTCCTTCCAGTGGCTGGGAAAGCTCTTCTTTTTCCTTCAATAAGGAGGGGGACCCCAAACAAAAAACCCTCCCAAAAGGCAAAAACCAAGCTCCAGCAATTTTAAAAATTAGAAAAGAAAAAAATATATTCGGGTTTGGTTTATTTTTTAATACTGGGAGGCGTGAAGGTGAGACGAAGAGGAGCAGAAAAAAGAAACGTTTAGAGCTCTCTTTTTTCTCTCCTTCCCCCCTCCCTCCCAAGATTGCTTGAAAAAATTAAAAGGGGATAGTGATGAGGACGGGGACACACACCGAAAAGCTCGGGAGGAGGGAAAAAGTTTGGGTGGGTTGGGGTTTTTTGTGTGTTTGGTCTTTTTGTTTGGTTGGGGTTTTTTGGGTTTCTTTAAGCCTTAGGAGCCCAGAAAGACCGAAACGACGACAAACACCCGGGAAGAGCAGGCACAAGGAGAGGAACAACCGAGAGAGAAGAGTTTTGCTGGTCAGTAAACTTCAAGCTGCTGCGATGAGGTCATTGGTGTAAATATAAAGCGATGGCGTCATTTGAAACCAATCCCAGTGAATGAACTCAGCCGGGGCGGGGGGGTGAAGGTGGGGGGAGAGGGTGAAGGAGAGAGAGGAGGAGCAGCGAGAGAGGATCCCTGCGGGGCAGCGGCGGCCGTGCAGCCCCGGCGGCGCGAGGTGATGGCGGGGGGGCGGGGGTGGTAGGATGTCTCTCGCTGTCCCCAGGGGAAACACAGGCCCCGCTGCCCGCGGCATCCAGCGACAGCCGCCGGGCCGCCCCTGGGAGGAGCCGCGGCCGCGGAGCGATTCAACGGAGCCATCGCCACGGCCCTTCCCCGCCCCTCGGCCGGCCCTCGCTCCGCTCTGGGCCGGCCTCTCGGCAGGGCCCGCTCCGCCCGCGACCTTTTCCCCGCGCGGCCCGGGGCTTTCCGGGCACGTGGCGCCTCGCGACGCCTGGATCCCGAAGCCTTGGCCGCTCGGCCACCTCCACCCCCTCCCTTCTGCCCTGCACCAGCTGAGGGGGCATCCGTAAATATGGTCCTGGCCTTTGCTTTTTCAGTGTCCCTCTGTGCAGTGCGGTCCAGAACCACCTGGGTGTGAAGGCATCACATCCTCCTGTGGTAGTGTTACAGGATCATACAGTATATGTATGTAGGTACAGTATATATATGTAGGTACAGTTACAGGATCATACAAGATCAACTAGTGATTTTGCGGGCAGGGACTTTAAAGTCGTCCAGTTCCAACCCCTATCACTGAGGTGGGCAGAGCACCCTGTGGACCATGTGGAGCACTGGGGGCCTTTGCCCTTTAAATAACCTTGCTGAATAAATTTAAAAATCTGAAACCACCCAGTGAAAATGGGTCCTTATGTTCTTGGTGGCTGCCTTTTCAACCAAACTGCCTTTGGAAATGCACGTGAGTATCACTCAGTAAAATGGTTTCAGTGGTTGGTGTTTCAGGAAGCAGGTAACTCAGAATAAAATATATGCAATGGTGGGGGGAGGAACTCTATCCTGTTAATATTTACCAAGAACCACCTTGTTGAAGGCCCTTGTGTTAAGGAGTTCTGGGCTGTCTTGTGAGAAAGCCTTGTTGGCACTTGTACTGAACAGTCATGTCCTGTGTGAGGAAGTGCAGAGCATGCTGCAGAGAGAGAAGCCCATGCTCCATGAAAGAGACAAAAGATCAAAAGCAGTGAAGAAATTATGGTAAAGCAATTAACATTGGGATATTCACTATTGTTCATGTGTCCCTTTTCCAGTAGCTGAAAAGCAGTTTTGCTCTTCTGCCTCAATAAAGCAGCGGCCCCAAAGATGCCTTTTCCAAAACCCCAAAGTGCCCACGGCATTAAAATTCTGCACAATTAACTGCTGGTTAATGGAGCTAGAACTGACCCATTTTGACAAAGGGGATCAGAGAGCGTGCCAGAAAACTGGAGGTGATGGCCAGTGCCCCAGCTCTTTCATTCCAGAAAATTGCAGGAACAAACAGTTCCAGCATGGTTATCCTCAAAAAGAGAAGTGGGGAGCATCAGACAGAGGTGTATGGTGAGAAAAGGAAGAGGAAAGACATTTCAATTCTCTCTTCCCTTTTGTTATCTCAACTCAGTAACACCTTATGCAACAGGTCTGGGTTTTGTTTAAATTGAGACTGTGAAAGTTTCCTGACTGTAAAACTGTAACAATAAGAAGCACTTGTGATCTTTTGAAGATACTTTTCTTTTTAGCGGAAAAAAAATATATATATGCAGGAAAGTTTGTACTAGAACAGCAAGTTAAAGCTTTTTCAATACAGAGTCAGGATATTTCTTTTTCCTAACATAATAAAAGGTGTGACAAAACCAGTGGTATCACAAAAGTCTGATCTGGGAGAACATTGCAGGGTGAAACTGGACAGGTTCATTGCTAACCTGAAGACACTAACACAAGGAGTCAGGAAGACTCAAATACAGCAGCATCAGACCTCACTTCATTGAGAGTATTCCTATTTCTTTGCCTCCTGTTTGCAGTGGACAAAGCATGAGCGTGTTGTCAGCTGACATCCCTCAGCTGGCCATGGCCACTTGTGTAGGAGCAGAAACTCTTTTGCATGTCAGAGTCTTAACATCAGTTTAACTCTCTTTTTTTCCCCCTCTGAGAGCCTTTCATTCCTCATTACCACTTGTGGAGCAGGCTCCTGGAAATTACCTGAACTGCAGGTGCAAACCAGGAGAGAGTCAGGCCTTAGTTTGGCAACTGCTTGAACCATCTGTGAAAGAGAGTGTCTGGTTCTGCTGGTGTCCCTGGCTGCTGCCCTCCCCTCTCAAAGTTTTTAAAGTCTGTCAATTCTATGAAATGTATTTTGCTACACTTCCTGGTGATGGATTTTTTTGGCCTAAGTTCACTGTCTGTCTTTGAGAAAATGGTACTGAAAGAGTTAAAGTTAGCGTTCCTTTCTTGTGCCTCCTTATGAGGCTTATGAGATAAGAAAATTGTGTCTATATGGAGTAAAACAAGGGCAAAAGATCTTGTGGTGGCTATCCAACTGGCTATGCAACAGCCCTTGAACTTTGACACTCCCCCAAGCCCTACCCCTTCATGCCTCACTTCTGTCAGGAGTGGCTGCAAGTGTGTCACCCCTCACTGCCCCTGTTCCTGGGGGCCAGGGAGGGCCAATAGCTGGGTACTTTCAAGAGCTGGAGGTCATGTACCTTGTTTACAAAGGTTTCTCTTTCTTTATTACTGAGCTAGTGCAGCTTTTTGTTCCTATTCCAGCTAATGGATTTTGTGGCACTTCATTTGGTTAATTAGTTAGCAGTGGTTAAACAGGGGAAAGATAAATGGCAGCCTGAGTAACGTCATCATGGTTTCTGATAGTGGAAAGGAGTTTTTTGCCAGAGAAACCTCTTGTGAAATGTGAGAATTGAACTATAAGCACAGAATTTACCATACTTTAAAATCCCCTTGTGAGTGCTCACTTCCTCCATAGGCTGGAGTTGTTGAAGAGGTTACCATTCCTAGACAGTTCCCAGTCACCATCAGGGTTGTCTTCTGCCAAAGGCTACCACCTCCCCTCCCTATCTGTAAGCTGCTCACTCAATTCCTCCCAAACCTGCTTTGGCCAAAGTCAACCAGAGCAGCTTAAGCAGTTTAAATAGTAGAAGTCAGCTGCACTGGTTTGTTTTGGCTGAAATGGATTAGGGGAAACCCAAGTAATCAGATGGGAAGTGAGGTGATGACTTTTTCATGGACAGCTTTAGGGGCAGTGGGAAGATGGGCCTAATCTGCTTTCAGAGCAGACTTGTGTATCAGACAACTGCTACGGACTGTTCTTCAGGGTATTTAAAAGTGGAGGTGTTGCTGAGATACTCACATTGAAACATTCATAGCATTTTTAGATACCACTTCCTTTGTTGGCATGGAGAGCAGGGTACAGCAGTCAAGAGAAGCACTGGTTTGTGGGAGAGCAGAAATGGGAACATGAGGATTTGGAAACCAATAGCTATAGAAGATGTAAGACTGAGGATGGGGAAAGAGCAGAAGAGAGAAAAGTTTATGGCTATAGATCAGTGGGAGATCACAGAGCTCAGTCCAGAGAGAAGGGATTTGAGCAGCATGAGAAACACAGGCATCAAAGATGTGGGGTGGTGAGTCGCAATGCTCAGAGTCAAACAGTAATCCTTTCCTTCCACGTGTGCATTGGACCTTGGAAGTTCTATCCCTCTGGAAAATGGTTAAATGAGAATAGCCTCACTATGTCACTGCAGGTAGTTTTCATAGTTCTACTTCTCTGTAGCTTCTCTAGGACAGCCAGATTCACAGCCCATTCAATAAGCTGTAGGGGTATGCAAGTGGAGTGGTCTAGGTTTGATGCAGATATGGGGTTTGGGCTGGAATATAAGACAAGATAACACAATATTCTTGTTCTCTGTAGGACAACAGTGGGTGATTTCAAGCAATGAAAGAGAAAATAAGAATTATGTTAACTGGAGCAGCAGAAAGTACATAGAAAAAGGAAGGAGAGCATCAGCTGTTTGCTTCCCTGTAAAGCCTTACTTCGTAAACCCTGTATCCATTACTCAGTAGAAATGTACATTATTTCTATCTTTACAATCTTTGTAGAGATACTCTTTATTTTTGTAAGTCTTCTGTGGGACAGAGTAACATCATGAAACAGTGTTTTATGGATGTAAATAAAGACTGAGTTAGATGTTAAATGTTAGAGTTAGTTAAATGTAAGACTGAGTTACTGGGATGAAGTAACTCATCTGCGGTAGTATAGCAAGATGGTTACAGATCAGAGAACTGAACCAAGTTCTCTTAAATTTCAAATCTAACCACTAATTCATCATTTTCCCTCTACTCTCTTGCATCTCAGAGAAGAAATATTAACTTTTATTTTACTTACCTGCACAGGCAATTATTAAAATTAAGCACTTGCACAAAAACTTGTTGGCTTGGCTTGCAGTTAAGGGACACACAAACACACAAAGGCTATAGGCAGATATATAACATAAGACAGTGTGAAAAGACAAAGGAAGAAGTAACAATTTCTGATTCTAGGGGTGGTCTTTATGAAGCGTAGGGAGTTTTGCTGAAATTCTAGTAATCTTAAACAGAAAGAAAAGTTACTATTTTGATGGTCAAGCCACTTCTCTATGAAACACCAAGATGAAGTTTCAAGGAGGCATTTGAAATTGGAGATCTTAATAAATATTCTTTACAGAAAAGGAGCATAATAACATGTTGTCATCAGGAAACAGAATAATGAAATACTGTTCTCAAGAAACAGCAAGTTCAGACAAATCTACAGCAACTGAAAAATTTAACTAGTAACATCTCTCGCTTTCCAGTATATCGGAAGAGAGAATATTTAAATAAGAACAACAAAAAAGTTGATACATTAAAAAGATCACAAACACATTCCAGAAATTAAGATAGTTGTCACAATAAACACCCACCTCACTTACTTTTTGCTCTTACTCACTGTTAGTCACTTGTCTGTAGGCTGGTACACTTCTATTGAAATGAACTGGTAATGGGCTGTAAGCACAGATGGTGTAAATCATCATTGCTCAACTTACACCTCAGTTGCTATGCAAATTTATACTATCTAGAGAATGGCTTGTTCATGTTTTGTTTGTGGCCAATGTGTTCAAGTTTTGTTTGTGGCCAATGATGAATCAGAAGTAAAATGTATTTGCGTTTATTATGAGGGCAGCTTAAAATGTATGAGGTCTTTGACAATTTATATCCTTCTTTTTAACTGTTTGAGTACTTCAAATTATGTGGGATATAGTAATTACCAGCCTTAAATAAATTTTAGTCTTCCTATTTTTCTAATAATGAAGTATTTTCTTAGGAATACCAAGGATATGATAAAAAAGTACAGCATTCTTAACAAGCTTTAAAGTTGTGATATGTGAAATGTCATCTGGCTCAATATAAACCATTAAGTACAAAGTTACTGTCTTGACAGCGTGCTAAAGTAAGCTCACAAGCAAGGAAATAGTTTAAAAGTCTGAATGTAAAAAGAGAATGTATAACTTGTCATAATGAAGACCAGTTTATTTATGTTTATTTTTTTAAAATATTTTCTTTTCAACATATATACACAGAAAGGGAAAATTTCAGGCAGTTTTAGAGCCTTGAGCATTTCTCATAATCCATTTTGTTGTTTCTGCCAACTTCTAACATCTTCTGACACTTAAAGGCATCCTAAACATTGTGGATTTGATAGGCTGCTGTTTATTTAATTCTAAAGTGCACTTTGGGTGTTGCAGTCATATGCCAGTGAAACTCCATTGTTATTCAAATGGATTGTGAAAGAGATTTCGATTCCATGGGGTCATTAAAATGTACTTAATAGATAAAAAGAGCCTAATATGAAAAAGGAAAAAAAAATACTTTTGTCCATAATGGACATTAAAAATAAACTTGAGTACTGAAAGGGGAGAGAAAACCAAGTTAATTACTATTTGTTGTTGCTGTGGGAAAGAAGGGCATAAACACCACAGTGACCTTCATTTATAAGCTCTCATTCATATAAACTTTTAAGTGGATAGCACCCAGAACATTAATATTTTGGCCTAACAGTAATAACATTCTTTGGATAAAAGACTGTTAACTCTGAATAGAATCTTATTTGTTGAATGCACTGGTCAGAAAATTGTCAGTCTAAGATTAGGTCAATATTCAACAACAGATAACAGAGTTTGTCAAGAAAGACAGGTGAAAATATCAGGTTACAGAGAAAAGAAGCATGTGAAAATTTCAGAGCGTGTCTTTTTTTGGTTTTGTTTTTTTGGTGGTTTTTTTTGGTGGTTTTTTTGGGGGTTTTTTTTTGGTTTTTTTTTAGATGCAAGGTGGAGATGAGGTGAAGGACTGCTGCTTAATTTTTATATTGCCTTCTTGACTACTACCCTTCCATGGTCAGGAACAAGCAGGCTTCTGTGTGTTAGATATGGGTAAAAGTCTTTTCACTCTGCAGAGGGTTTGAAAATCTTGCAAGAGCATATCTGATTCATAGCAGTTTACCACTTGTTCTTGTAGCCAGGGAAGAATCATGATAGTATTAAAAACTTTTAAAATTCTAGTTTATATTCAACCTGCAAAAAGAAGGGGAGAAAATCAATGAGGGTGAATCACAGGGCTGCAAATATGTTTTGGTTTTTTTCTCTTTTGAAGGTCTGCCTCAGACTTCTCATGGCTTATTTGAAGCTGCTTGTGTTTACCTCAGATATAAATTTGGCTTGTTGTCTCTTCAGTCACTAAAAATTGTTTCAAGCCATTGATCAAGTGATGATGAGTTCCAGATAAAGTTATGCTGAAGAATGTGCCTCTTCATGACCATTTAAAATCTAAATGGGATATTATGAAATCAAATGGGGCAGAAGTTTTTTTAAGAGGGGGAATTTCAAGTAGAGGACGTGACTTTCCAAGACATTTTTTCTCAGCAGCTGTGCAAGCTCAGAAGATCTTCCTAGACAGGAACATATGAGGACACAGTCCTTTGTGAGCTAGTCAGTGGAGACATCTGTGGGAAAATGGTGAATGCAATCTGAGTTCCAGAATATAAAAGGAAAAAGAAGCCCCTGTTAGAAGGGCCTGTCTAATTACTAAGTTGCAGAAATTATATGTTTATTCATCTGTTATTTTGTAGTAGGATCTACAATTAAATGATGTCAGCCACAGTTTTAGAAAAATGGCTATTATAACTGATGATTCATATAAAATACCTTCTTACCAGCAGGACAGCAGGCTGAAGTTGTACTAACACTGAAAGCTGAAAAAATAATACAGTCCAGCTTTGGGGTTAACAGCATGTGAACAAAGGCTTCAGCCACTGGAGAAGAGATGGCAACATAGGAACAAGGCTGCCCAGCAAGTGGTAGAGAAAGAGTGAACCAACATCTGTCAGTGACATGGGTGTCCAGAGCTTGGGAAGGTGCAGGCAGTTGCCTTGGCTGAGCATCTATCAGGTGGTGCTCTACCTCACAGTTTCCTGCCCTCTACTTCTTTCTGTGTGGTCCTGACACTTCCCTTCCTGTGGATCTGGCATTGTTATAATGCAACATGAGCCAGTCTGTCTTACCAATCCAACAGAAGTAGAGCAAGTTATTCTTTTTGCCAGTTATTCAGTTGACATCTGTTGTCTGAAAATAGAGAAAAACTCTTTAGAATGAGAGTGGTCAAACACTGCAACAGGTGCCTAGAGAGGCTTCCCTCTCCTTGGATACAGTGCTGGAATGGACAAGGTCCCAAGTCACCTGATCTAACTTTGGAGCTGGACTGAATGTTGAGGTTGGCTCTGCTGTGAACAGGGAGTTAGACCAGCTTGCCTCCAGAGGTCCCTTTCAACCTGATTTGTTATATCAGTCATAATTCCTATATCTTATTTTATATCAAGAAATCTCAGTGCATCAGTGTCCCTGGCTGAAACTTTATTGGTCAAGCATCAGGATAGTCCTGTCACTATTATGAAATGTCAGTGTATTAAATTCTATGTTTAAATTGTTATGAACAAAGGGATTCCAGGAGGAAGTCAGTTCTTTTCAAAAATAGATACTGTAAGGTTAATCCTATTATTGCTACACCAAGTATTCTAAATTTAGATTTTTGAAGATGAATTTATACTGTAAAAATTACTAAAGTATCATGTACACAATTAAAGTTTACAAGCTTTGCTTTATATTAAAGAGAGACTGCAATAAAAATACATTAATACACAATGTATTTTAACTGATTCATCTCAGTGGGTATTAAAACCACACTTAGATCTTGTCTCTGCTTTGCCTCTCTGGGGCATGCCTGTGTTGCAGTAGACTTGTGGATTTTATAGGACAGATAAAAGTTGGTGTTGTGCTTAGCAGTTGGATATTTTTATGGTAGCAAATCACATTTACATCCATAGGAAGGCCCATTGACAGGTGTGAAAAAAGGCCCTGGACTAAAATGAGTCAAGGCCATATATATGTAATTTAAGGAATGAAGGTGTGAAATCCTTCAATAACACCACCACCAAAATCCCTAGTAACAAATGGAAAAACAAATATATCTTAAAAAAATCCCAGTCTTATTCTGAATGACATACCTCACTCTCCATAGCTGTTCTTAAGTTGACGGTGTAGCTGCACACGGTATGTTTACCTCTAGTTAAATGTTTCTCAGCTCTTCTGGAGTGGTGCAAAAGGGCTGTATTGTATTTGTTTCTTCTCAGTTGTGCAGCCAGACTGTGAAATGTATAAGCCAAAACATACAAAGACTAAGCAGCAAAGCCATCTAAATTGTTTATGGATGATTTGTTATGCCAAGGAACTTTATAATTTTTTGAAATTTTTGTCATACAGACTGACAGCAGTACAGATTCAGGAACACCTGTCTTTTCCCCAATCCATAAGGCATCTGTTTTGTTTTCAGTAGTTTACACAGGTATGCTCAAGCAGTTTGAGACTCTTGTCTTTCAAACAGACTTTTCAGTAGGTATGTGCTTCCTAATGGCACTTCAATGTATTTTGATGGGAACACAGCTATAGAATCCACATTGTGTTCAGAGAGGAGGGCAAACAACCCTGTAAATTGTCTGGCACCAGGGATTTGGACCTGAGAGGTGCTGGACAGATCATGTGTGTTACCCTACAGTACCCACCAAATACATGTGTTGCAGATAAATTTGGCTTAGTACTTGCCTGCAAAGATTGTGTCTACCCAGTGAGAATCTGTACCACACTGGTAGTGAGTGCAGCCTGTCTGGCAGTACATGTTTTTTGCTAAGTTTTTTTCTTGATTCAGTGAGTTATTCCAGGAATGTATACAATGGCACTTTACTGGGATTCACTGTGATTTCCCGTCTCACAGGATGCTCTGTGACACATCCATTAAAAGTAGTAGTCTGCTGCCAAAACTGATGAAAGATCATCAGGAATTGAGGCAGACAGGACCTTCAGTGTAACTCATAAATTCCAATTTCATTCTTTGAATTGATGTGTAGGACACCAGTCACCAACCTAAGTTGTGAAACAACCATTCTTTCTTGAAACTAGAAACTAGGAATTAAAAAATAATTTGTTTTGTTTAGACTTAATTTTCAAAATTCCAATTGTCTCTAAAACACGGTGCATCTAATCACTGGTTTAGAGCAACTTAAGATCTCATTTTCCAGGAGTGGATCTGTGCTGCCTCACAGCTTCTATACTCAGTTAAAAACGATGTCAAAGTGGAAGTCAAATACTGGCACTAGAAAGCAGGCAATTGCATCTTGGTTTTATTCTACATTTGTGAGTCCCTCTTGTGCCTTCCACAGGAAGAAGAGTGAGCTTGTAAGAGATTCTGCCCCATGAAGCTCCACATGGAGCAGAGCCAATAAGAATCAAGTTTGCTCTTTGACTACACAGTACAGTACAAACAGACATAATAATCCAGTTTATTTTGGATGATTGATTAATGGGGACATTGCTCATATACCCAATGCATGACATTTCCTATTACTTGTTCATATCATTTGAGAGTTAAAGGATATAAATACTTAGGAATTTCCCAGCAGTTGGGTTGCCACCTGTCTGCTGAACACACTAAAGGGGGAAAAGGATGAGTTGTATTCCATTTAAGAATGCTGTAGCTATCTGAGCAACTCCAAATAACTTTTCTGACACTGTCAAGGGAAAATTTTCCCTTGCAGGGAAAATAGCACTCTCAAATACAGATTCAGCAGTAAGGTTTTTTCCCCTGACACAGCTAGACATTTAAAGGATGTTAACAAAGGCAGAGGTGGTAGGAAGGGAGTGATGGCAATGAAGGAATTGTACAGTGCTCTGAAGATGGTGTTTCTTTCTATAAGACAAGTCATGAGAGAGCTAAGGCCCCTATGTATGCAATCAAAGTGAACATTTAGCAAACAGCTGTCAATCTCTGCATAAATTCATCATTTCCTTGGTTAATGTTTATACCTGGCATTGTAACAGTTAGTTAATAAATAGCTCATTTGCATGAAGAACTGGAGATGGTAAAACCAAAAAAATATCTGCAAGAAACACACATGCAAATCTCCCACCTGCATTTCTTTTTGTGAAACACCTGTTGAACTGATTGCAAAGCTATTCTGCAGCATGACATCATTCAATTCTATGAAATGACTACCAATGGATCTGCTCAAAGCATCTATAATTAGCTCCTTACCTTTAAGGTTAAGGTATTTATTTGCATTTGTAGTCAATCTTCTTAGTTGTTATTATCTTAGTTGTAGATTTTTGATCTGGTAATTTGAGAACTATCAGCAGTCTGACTTGCAAATTTAAATGCCATTTCTTCCAGTGATGCCAAGATCAAAGTGAGCAGAGTTAGAGGCATATGCCTGACTGAGGAGTTTAACAGAACTCTCATCTTTAGTTTTGTACCTAAATTACTCCAAATACCCGAGAAGCCATTCGAATTTGCTTTGAGTTACTGAGAGAGAAGCACAGGGGTATTTACATTCATTGTTTAGGTGTCAATAGTACTTCTCAAGGAATCTGACAAAGCATCAGGTTGTGTGAAAGTAGAAAAAGAAATTTAAGAGTGTTTGCACTTTTTTAGTGGGTTGCACCTAGCACACCTGATAGGCAAATTTTTGCAAGCTCGGTGAAATAAAATGCAAAATTTGATCAGCCTATTTTTTTAAATACATGCTTAAAAATAACGTTCTCTAAAACCAACCTATCCATGTGAGACAAACTGTGGCAGTCCCAATCACGTTAAAAAAAGTGTTATCTGCTATTGTATTTACACTTTCATCTACCTGGAGCCTTCTCCAGGCTGAACAACCCCACCTCTCTCCAAAGAAAGAGAAAAGTTGGTGGATTTTTTTCAGGAGATATTGGTGAAATGGGAGCTTTGGGACATTTCTGGACGATTTTGGGAGCTGTGAAGAAGGGAGCTGACAACAGGTTAAGGGATAACAGTTCTTTTTTCAGTGTATTTCTGAAACAACCCACCTTTATTTCCCCTGCGTGAATATGGATGGGTGAGGCAGGCAGCCTGCCACCTCCCAGGAACTTGCCCCATATTTTCCCTGTTGCATTGAAATAGCCCTGTGATGAGTGTATTTTTTCCAGGAGTGTATCCCTCATTTACGTTTATTACAAATTAATGCAACACTTTTTGCAGTGCAGATTTGATTCTGTAAGCAACTCCTGTTCACATTAGCAGTCTCATTAAATACAAACCTCATTAAACACAAATACAAGGCTTATGGGCAGCTACAGCAACACAGGAAATCCAATACACAGAGTTGCAAACCAGAAGTTAGCTGGTATGATGCTGACTTAAGATGGGGTGAGCAGTACAGACCAGGGCAAAGTGCTGTATGGGATACCATAGCCCTTCACATGAGGGACAATGGCATTTCTGAAAGTAGTCAAGGTCATCATGGAAGTCCTCTGACCCAGTTACAGTGCAGATCCAGCTTGCCATACAAGTCCTTCAGTTTTTGCTCAAGCTGTGCAGAATCCTTGTTTATGCCCTTGGACAAGACAACAGTGTCGGACTTAGATTAGTAAATGTTTTGAATGTGAGCCCAGCCCACGCCACAGAATCTGGGGCTGGACAAAAATGTTTGAAATTATTTTATATCTTGTGGAAAGCAACCAGAAATGCTCTTACCAGAAAGGCCAGCTACTGCCTCTAGTAGGTATGCATATGCAGACATGTTTGTTTGCGTAGGCCAAAGGGGAGTAGCATGTTGCAAAATATTTTAAGAACCAAAAAAAAGAGACACTGATTTTTAAACCTCTTGAGAATGAACAATATACCTTTTTAGCAAACCACTTGTGTGTAGAGATCAATGTACACAATTAAAAGACTAATCCTGCTGTAAGTTCACCTCAAGTATTTAATGAATTTCACATGATCCACCCACTTTTTTTCTGTACCTCTGCAATTAGCATATCAGCAGCAATAATTCTGTTGTTCAAGTGCCAGAAACAACATGGCTCTCACATTCCTGAATGTGGCATATTGTGCTGTTCTGTTTGTTTTTTGTTTCAGAACAAGATTAAATTTTACTCACTTGCACACCTCACTGAACTTTAACCCACTCTTCATCATCTTCTTAATCAGTGATTTGTTTGTCTTTATCCTTGGCTCTCAGTTTCTTATATTTAAATTTTGTATGAAATCCATGTTACTCAAATGATTTTTGGAACCATTTTTAGCTTTCCCCTCTGATCATATTTGGAACTACCAATCATATGTGTGAAGCGTAGGATCATCTGACTTCTTTTTCTCCCTTCCACAAACTAGAAAATATGAAGTAGCTCCTTTCCATCTGCAGCATAAACATTTTAAGGCAATATTTTAATTTAAAGATACTCTTCAGCAATATAAAAGCATTATGAGCGCTGTCTCAAGATTTTGCTTATGTGGGAAATTTAGTTTGGTTAGATAAAGCAGTAACTTTTCTGCCTGTGTGAATGCACATGACAAGAGCTGATTATTCAAAATTATCTTATTTCTAGTCCATTTTACTTGAGAAGTACATTTGCAATAGCTAAACAGGATGGACTCCCCTTGTATATGTGACTTCATGCACTTGCAACTACAGAAGGCGCTCATCTTGTCACAAAGCAGAATTTAGCAAATATGAGAGTAACCTCCTTAACAACATTTAATTATACAGTGTATAGGAAGTAATTGCAGATCAGTCTTCCAATGTGATGTGCTTTGTTCAAACACTGATTAGGTTTTGAAAACTAACTTTCAAAGAACATTTGTTTTAAACAGAATTTTCTTTAAATCATACCAATGCGGTGATCAATCACTGTACTTGTGAGCATGTGCTGTTCATGTGCCTACCAAGGTCTTCCAGGTCTTTAGCATATATAGCTAATTTCTCTAATGTAAGAAAAAATATACAAACCAACAACAAACAGTTATACTTTTATCTTAGTTATATAAACAACAATAAGATATAGAATATTAGGTAAATAAACTTTTTTTTGGTCACTCTTCATTTAAAAATACTTTAACTGGTGGGCTTAAATGACAAGTTAAAGGTGTTCTCTGTCTCAGTATGAACAGTCTACAAATTGAAAGAGAGTGAATTTCTTCTATTTCCAGAAATATTTATTAGGTATCATATTAGAGAATGCAGAAAAGTGCAATTTCTCTATCAGTTCCACAAAAAAAGAAACAACCCTCAAAACCCAAGGGATTGAAAGACAGGCTGTTCTTGCACAGTCTTTGCTCCATGGCAAACGAGTTAGCATCTCTGATAAAGCAATTAACATCTCAGTACATTTGGAAAACAAACAAGATAATATCTTTGCTTTATCTTTGCCTTCACATCCATAAATGAACTTATCTCAAAGTCTGAATCTCTGAAGACTCCACAAATGTACAGTAGAGCAATTTCAGCAAAATGCTTGATACCAAAAGATTGGAAAATTTATTCTTATTTCAGGCAGGATTTCAGAGGAACAGATTTTGAATTGCCTGAATTAACACATTTACAGACCTAGAAAGAATAAACACCCTGTTGGGATGTGTTGAAATGCAAGCACATGGTGCAAAATCACCCTGTGAGTTATATCTCTTTTTAGTCACACTGACATAAGCAACGTTTTTTAAGCTATTGCCTGATTGCTGAACTCACTTTTATTATCTCACCCAAAGTCCCTCTGGATCTCAGAAGCACAACCTTTCTTTTAACAAATATTACTAATTTCATCAGGGACCTGTCAATTGTTATTGCACAAAACAATCAGTGACACTGAATGTAACACAATGTAGGATTTCCTTGGTGTACATCACTATGGTTTAAATGTTTAAACTGTTAAAATAAGTTTAAAATGTCATCATCTTATGCTTTCTCTGTATGTACATATATATACATATATTAAAATAATACCGAATTCCAGTCACAATTGTTCTTTCTGACATACTCCCACTCAACCTGCATGTCCGAATTCATCCAGGAGGACAGCAGAGCCAGAGTGGAAAAGCAGACTGAAATGCATAGTTTGAGTTGTTCCCTGCTAACAGACAGAAGCTCTTAAGTGCTGGGGCATGGAATTTGTGCTTTGTTCTGGTCAGAAGCTGTGAGTTCTTCTTACGTGATATAAAGCAGGATGGCTAGTGTGAGGCAATCTAGTGGGAAAAAAAAAAAAAAAAAAGATGCAGCTATAACTTTAATTTGCTGGTTAGAAGGATTCCGGTCTTTCTGGATCAGCACCAGGGCTCTGTCTAATCTCCCCCCTCCACTCATGTCGCAACAGAGTTGCCTAAGTGAGCTGTGGCAATATTTCCCTTCACCGGGGAAACCCCCATCTGGCTTTTAAAGCCAGCTTTATGGCCCCAGGATAGTGCCAAAGGCAGTATGAGATGCCCCACCACCTTCTGGAAGAATTTGAAGGCAAAGATGGGGGTGGAATCACGGGAGGCAAGCTCATAGCAAGCTATTATTTCCACTTTATTAGCTGATGCCTCATGTTTAATACACCAATCATCCCTGATTTTTTATTACTATTATTTCAAGGGGGAGTTGCCAGAACTGATTCATTGTTTTTGAACAAGCAAATAGGAAGCAGTGCAAACTGCCTTGTCTTTGTCAACTGAGTATAAGTTTATAGAGGGAAAAAAAGGTGCAGAAAGTGCTTTGTCTCTGCCATCTAGCAAGCATATCCCTCCAAGAGGAAGAAGGTCTGTGATTCAGGGAGAAAATCCCATGACAAAGCCTTCAATCCTAACAATTGCATGTAAAAGAGATTAAGTCATGGGAAACTCCTGCGAACAGAGTTGCATGAATAAAAAGAAACATGCAGCAACATGAAACACACCAAGCTTCAGATTTCACCGCCAGCTTGAAACGTGGGCAATGCTTAAGAGAATTGTGTTCAGGGTACCTGTGTCTTTTAAGGCACAGACACAGGACGACGGCCTGGCTTTGCAGCAAGCACTGAAGATTAGATCTCCGCCATGTGTCCACATGGAAGAGGGAGAGAACAGGGTATTCTCTAAAGATTATAGGACTGCTTCTCCAGGCATGGGGGAGCTCAGTAGTGCCCAGGTGACCTGGGAAACTCGGCTCTGTCTTGAGGAACACTTAGGGAAAAGCAGGGCAAAAACCAGCAGAAGACTTAAATTTGTTGTTTTATTAGTTTGGGTTTTTTGGTCATCTAGCTCGAGACAGCCCGTGCATAGGGTCGGAGCCCTGGCCCCACCAGCCCCTGATCATCTTTCCGGAGCCATTGGGGTTGCAACAGAGCAGCCGTGGAATGGCGCAAGCGATAGAGAAAACACAAACAAACAAACACACACCAACAAAACAAATTTAGTTGTTGCGGCGAGGCGGGGAAACTCTCGCAGCCTCCTGGGAAATGTAGTTCGCCCGGCCGGGGAGGAAAGGACCAATCGCCGCGCCGCTCCTCGGATGCGCCTGCTGGGAGTTGTAGTTTTTCTCGTCCCCATCGGGATGACTGCCAATGGTGACGGGGCCGAACAAGACTATACTTCCCAGCGAGCACCGCTCTGCCAGCGCTAAGGCGTCCCTCAGTGTAAACAAATATGGCGGCGGGTGATGGCGGCGGCCGCCGGCGGCCATGAGGCTCTGTAAACGCCAGTAAACGCCGGTGTCCGCCGGGGCGGCTCCGCGTACTCCTCGTGCAGGAGCTGCGGCGAGGCGGATCGGGGCTGGTGGTACACATGGATGACAGCAAGGTAAGGGGCTACGGGGCCCACCCGGGAGCTGGAGCCCAAGGCAGCTGGTGAGGCTCTTGGTAAAGGGAGCCTTCTGAAATCTGCTCTTGAAGGGCTCTGCTTGCTGCAGCCACCAGGAAGAAAGGGTTGCCCCCTTAGTTCTTGCTTCCAGCGCTTCGGTGCTGCTTCTGGCGTTTCCTTAAAGCTCCAGGCATGGGCCAAAGGTTGGATACCACCAGTGGTGTGGTACAGTGGCTCATGCTCCCAATAGCACCCTGAATTTGTTAGATAAATAGCAGCTGTACACAAACGACAAGGTATGAGGGCAGCAGCGTGGGTTGCAGCCTTGTACTGTGTGCTGAAGCTTGGATCTTTCCAGCACTGGAAGAATCTCATGAAAGCAGCACAGTGGCATCCCTGAAGGTGCAGAGCTGCCACCCGAGCAGAGCTGAACATGAGAAGACGTACAAGGAACGTGTCTTTCTCCTGCTTCTACCGGGATGCCCCTAAAGCAGGGCCTGCAGGGACAGCTGCCGTGTACGCTCAGTGCAGCATTTTGCAGCTCAGACTTCTCAGTTGAGTTTGGTTGGAGTGAGCTCCCTGGAGTGCTGGTTATGTGTTAGCCTGGGGGTCGTGCTGGAGACAATACTGGAATTTTATTAGAACAAAATTACACAGCCTGTGATGATCTGACTTAATTCAAAGTGGAAGAAAAATACTTGACACAATTTCTTATGGAATAAAAAAAGTTTAGAATCAATCAGTAATTATTTTGCAGTCCACAGAATGTATTGTGAGACTATGAAAGGTTTATGGTGACTGCTATTTTAACATGTATAGCGTTTTATTTTATTAATGCCTTTTCTGAAAGCTGTAGAGGAGTTTGGGGGAAATCTGAACCACTGATATTTCACAATCTGGAACTGCATGAAATTTTGTGTAATTGGGGCAATAGTTTACAACATCCAGAGGATTTAATTCTGGAAGCATATATAGTTCATGTGCATTATCTGATTTTTATTTCTTTTTGTGTTCTTCTCTGTCAGACTTAGGCTATTTGTACTACCCAACTTTCAGATTTTAATTTAAAAATAATTTTTGGTTTACCATTGTGTCATGTGGAGTCCTGTTAGTCTGACTTTTTTTTCTTTTTTACCTGAAACATTTTTGACACATTGAATTGGTTTGAAAAGACAGGTGTCTGCTAAGGAAAGCAAACACCTCCCTTGAAATGGAAAAATGTAACACCCACCCCTCCCCCATATTATTATAATCTTGAAATCAAGGAGGTCTCAGGCAAAGATATGGGAATAGGAATAACAGTTCTTTACTAGGAAAATTAAAATAAAAATGCAGTAGCATAAGAGAAAAAAAAAAAACAAACCAAAACCCACTGATAGTCCAAATATAACCTGACACCCTGTTGGTCAGGGTGTTGGCAGCAGTCTCATTAAATGGTGGCTGCAGTCGTCCTGGAGTGACAGATGTGGTTCTGTTAAGGCAATGATCCCATAGAAGGCTGTCGGTTTCCTCTGAAGGTCCAGTGATGTAGATGAGTCTGATCTTTCCTCTGGGAATCCAATGGAGAGAGGCCGCTGTGGTGTTCCGTCTCCAATTATATCCAGGTAGGAATGCTTGGCTCCTCCCCCTGGGTGGAGCATCTCACAACAGGATGATGTAATTTTATCAGTCATGCAGTGAGACTCAGTGGCCCATTAACAGAAGATATTTCCCTGCGGGGAGGATGGGTCAAGGAAGACATAAAGAAAACTGCCCCACCTGGTTTTCACAGATGGTAATAGAATACATACTTTTGGTTACATCTTGCATTGCAACCCAAGACACACATTGACTAAATAAATCTATTTACCCAGTCAGTAAGTCAAATCTTTGTTATTTTTTTTCAATTTATGTTGAGTTGAATAGGAAAAAACAAGAGTGGAATATTCACTCTTCTTGTTATATTCACTCCCAAGTACTGTTTTTATAGTTCATGAGGCCACAGGTTACCCTGTTTGGTGACTCTGTTCAAGAGATGCAATTTCCCTTGGGATGGCTCTTCCCATTGCATGTTGCTGTGTCAGGATGAGGCAAGCACTATTTCTACCTATATTATACATACATTTATGGCCATTGTGGTTAAAACTGGAGCCATCATGTCCTTGAAATCTCCTAAAAATTCCACCTTGCTGAGGGGGTTGGCCTGTGAAAGGACTTTTCCTGCAAAAAATCAATCATCTAAATTGTTTTTGCAGTGTAGTGACCGTTCTATAACTGCCTGCAACCAAGTTTAGTGTTTACCTTCATCTATGTGACACAAAGAATTTAGAATTTTGCCTGCAGGCTGCAGTTTTCCCTAATTCATAGTGCACTTTAATTTAGCCTTACCTGGTTTAAGAGAGCATTAGAAAAATGGTTCTTGTTAACACATTCCTCAAAATTGGAAGGAAATAACAAGAAATAAAGGGAGAGGCAGAATATCTTAACATCAGATCTAGAAAAAATTCACATTTCGTTTCAGAAGGGTGTTCTTAAATTCACACACAGACACACAAAAAAAAAACCAAAACAGAAACCCACAAAACAAACCCAAACAAACAAACAAACAAACACACCAAAAACCCCAAACAAAAAGAACCCCAAACCAAAACATGACCTTTTCTTTTGTAGAAGTGCTTTTAATCTAGGGGTTGTTCAAGTACTGGACTCACTTCTTGCTGTGGTTTGAGCTATCGGTTGTGGCAGGGAAAGAGTTTAGTGATTTAGTTGTTCATTTGCAATTAATTCCTGTTAAAACAACACTTGTGCATCTCTGAAGTATCTGGAGAGAGGAAAAAGGAGAAGGTCTGTTACAGTGGTCTCAGCCTTTATAGGTGAAATTTCTTGGTTAGTTTACAAGACTACATATTATATATTTGTTATATGCATTGGGAAGCAGAGAATAGGGGCTAGGGTAAGAAGCTGATAACTCTCGTTAGTAAACATCAAAATACAATTTTATACAGCTAACTGCAATCTTTTGTTTTAATTACAGAGGTTTTTATAGGGGACACCACAACTGTTGATGTCTTGCTCTAGTGTTCACACAGCTTTCCTTTTCAAGGCAACTACTTAGAGTAGGGCTGAGCAAAGGGCTTAGAGCAAAGGGTTCTCAGCAGAGGGATACACTCAAGGAGCTGGGCTACTTTCCACGCACCCTGGCTGTAAGACATCATATACTTAGTCTTGTATGGTCCTGAGTCATAATTGTGGGGATGCAGGTGTGTCCCTTGGAGGGAGTGTGGGAGCAAGCCAGGTGTGAACACTCGTGTTTCAAATATAGAGCTTGAGGGGTCTTTGGCCATGAGCTGTCTTGTAGCCTGTGACCCTCGCTGTTGGGGCTGACTGGGGTCAGAAAGAGAGAGATTTCCCAGGCAGCCTTGGAGTCAGCTCTGGGTAATGCCCAGAAAGCTACAGCAGGGACAGAGCTACTGTGGAGATTACCTCAGTTATTAAGGAGATGGGCTGCTATGTTGTCATGGTTTTAAAGCATTTGCTAAAACATCACTAGAAAAACTTACTAATTTCTTGCTGTAAGATATGGATTAGAAGAAGAGCAAAACAGGATTAAAACTTAAAAGTAATAAAGAAAATTTATTAACAAAACTGCATGAGTAAGAAACCAGAATAAAACTTCCAGAAACTCTTTTCTCCACTACCCAACCATTCTCCTCGTTCACATGACAACACAGAGTCAAAAAAAAATGGTGGTTAATATTGAGAGACCGCCAGCTATTCACGACCCTTCACAGAAGTAAAAGTGAACGCCGTTTATTTCTATCTTTAGCACACCTTTTATAGGGTTCTACAGGGTCCGCGGGCTAAGCAAGTTACTATTGGCTAATACAGGTTTACATTTTTTTCTCCTGTACAGAAGGATATTGTTTTGCTTTACTCTCTTTTCTGCAAGAAAGTTTCAAGGACTTTAGCCTTTAATATCATGACTTATTCCAAAGGCTGGTTTGTGCAGACAGGCCTTTACTAATATATAAAATATTCCCTACAGGTTAAAACAGTCTCAACTTTGCTATAGTCTTTAAATCAGTCTTTGTAGAGAAAAAGAAGTCCTCTTTTGTCAATCTATGGAGTTTTTCACAAGAAAACCATTTTCTCATGGTTTTCTATTTTTCTGATGCCAGCTGCCTGGAAAACTCTGTCATCAGTCATTTCTTCCCATTTCACACCACTCTGAGCTGTGTTCCTGGGTCATGAGTCAAGATGGGGTGTCATTTTAAGGATGAGTTATTCAAAGGCAAAAGTTCTCTTCATCTGTGAGCCTCTCTGGAAACAGAAGTTTTCTTTTTGCTTCTTAAGGGCCACAAATTTTCAACAACTATCACTTCTCTTTTTTCTGTTCCAGCATCTCATAAGATCACAACTACTTCACCATTTGCTTAAATCCACACTTTGAAATAGTCCATTCCTCCCAAAATACTCTATCATGAATTAAAGGAGTTTTTTCAGAACATTATTGTCCATCTCCATTGCTTTAACAAAAGAATATTTCAGCTCGTAAAGCATCTCCTTATTTCACTCCCTATCCTAAGCTTAATTCCATTCTGCATTGTCTTTGAGAGTTTATGTTGTCTCTTTACCTGTGGATCACTCTCTCTTGCCTTCTTCCTGGAAAAAAGATTAAATCTGCAAGTCTCATTTGGGTAGTAAAAGGGTTAAAATCTTGCTCAAGCTGCAGGTATTCACAGTGCCAGGTTTCAGCTCAGTTGCACTCAGAGCCGGGGACCCCCCTGCGAAGAACTTCAGCCACTCTGGAAGCTTCCAGGGAAGCTGTAGCAGAGCCCAGACCTGGCCTGGGCCCGGGAGAAATCCCGCAGGAGCCAGGGCAGGCCCAACCTAGCCCCCGCCCATGCCGCATGGCCTGGGAGGGGATGGGAACCAGCTAGAACTCTGTTATCTTTCACTGCCAGCAAACAAAGAGACAAAGAAATTCCCGGGCTTAGGTCTTAAGGTGGTGTTCACAGGTTGATCTCACTTTTCAGTGGTCAAAACTACTGTCAGTTCTCAGAAATGGCCAATTATTGGCCAGGAGAAAAACTCCCATCAGCCTCCAGCAGAATGAACTTCCTTAGGTGTTTCTCTTTGTTTCTTAAATGTCAATCTATCACTTACGTTTTCATCCTTCAGGGCTTTTTCAGAGTATGGAGGTTCTCAATGTGCTGAAAAAGTCTTCCACCCAGGATCATGTCCAAACATAAAGCATTCTCATTACTGCGTGCTTGGAAATATAAAACCTTAACAGCTTTGGTTCTAATTTGATATGAGCAATTTCAAATCATTAAATGTTTTAGGAAGCTCCTGCTCAGCATTGCTCAGATGATGCATCTGCAAGGAGAGAGCGGAGAGGAGATTAAAGCCTCTAAACCAGCTAGAAAAGTTTTATTTCATTGTTACAGTGGGCTGGGAGGATAACCATCCCTAAGCCCAAGTTCTAACAGAGACAGGTTTAGGAAAGTGTTAGTGTGAACTGAGAGAATGTGTAGGGCACAGTGGTGGGCATAATTCTTGTGTGAGGCTGTAAGTCCTTCCTTGGGGAAGAGCAGGGTTGTCACCTGCGGAGTGGCAAGGTGTCATGTGCGTGACTGATGCCCTGAACTTTAGCACTTCCCCATCTGGGTGCCTGCATAACACTTTATGAAAACTTGATATTTAGTCCTAGCTCATGCTTTTTTAAAACAGATGTTGCAGCAAAGACAGTATTCTTTTTGCATCTGTACTGAATATGACATTCTTAGGACATGAAGCACTTTGTACGGTAAGAGTTTTAGGATTAATTTCTGTTGATACATCTGCTTAAGACTTAGATCATGTTTGCTCACTAAATGGTATCTTACATTTTTGGGTCATTATCAGATGCATTTTGTCTGCCAGTGAAAGTAAAATAATTGTGTTTGGCATATATATGTCATGAAATGGAGGAATAACAAGTGTGCTCTCTAGCTGGGTTTTGTACTGCTACTGTGAGTAGTATGCTTTGAATTAAAATACCAGAAAACTTAATCTTTATTAGGAGACTTGTGACTGGCTTAATTTGCTTTCTGATTTTGTAAAAATATTTGCAAGTGGGAATAGATTATGCCCCTTTCTACTGTAACACAGCACTTAGGTTTTATTTCTTACTAATAGATTTTATAGTTCTGTATAAATTCTGTTGATGATCACTAGTTCCATGTTCCATTAAGTTCTTCATACCTATACATTCAGCTGCCAGTGGAATGAAGAGTCAGCTTAAAATGTATTTCAAGTACTGGTTGATGGAGCTGCTTGTTTATTGGTAAATGGACTCGGAGCTTTTGGGAGATGCTGACTTGGTCAGCGTGATCAACATTGCTGGTCAGTGGTGTTGACCAGTGTCTGAGATAGTGTTGCTTTAATCTGCTAAATTGATTCAAACTTGCAGATGTCATGAGGCCAAGTTTTCTATCTGAGGGGCTCAGCTCCTCAGGGCTGTGAGGGCTAGTAGCTATATGTGTGCTTCTCCTTCCTGAGGAGGGCCTCTCTGCTGTGCATTCTGGCAAGGATTTTGGAGAGAGCTGCTGCGTGCTTCTAATAAAAAAATCCAGAAGTCTGAGGAATTTTCTATATCAGGTCAAGTAATTGCAGCTATTTCCAATTTCAGGTCAAATAACTTTGTGGCTGAACACTGATGGGAAGCAAGAATGAGGTTATGATCTAAGTAGAGTATTAAAAGGAAATTGTGGGATCACAGAATAGGCCGAGTTGGAAGGGAGCCATTGGGATCATTGAGTCCAATTCTGGCCCTGTGTAGGACAGCTCAAGAGTCACACCATGTGCTTGAGAAAAGAGTCCTTTTATTTTCTGAAATGGAAACTTGGTCACATCTCGAACTAATACATGCCTTTATTAATGTTTCTGTGAAAAGATATATGATTCATGTTGTTCTGAGTCTTGATTGCATATGACTCCCTGAAAGAAGCCCAAAGCTCCACTGCTGAATGCTAATGGATCACATCCCTTTACAAACTCCAGAGGAATACAAAGCGACAAAACATGTTGGCTTGGTCTGTTGCCATGTTCAACATCAGCTATCATTTCTGCTTTGTCATCTTTCTGTCACATCAGCATGGCAACTGAGCAGGCAAACAGGACTGCAAACCAGGGAGATACTGAAATGCTGGGTTGGGGCAAAGGATTTCTCTGGTCTTCTTTTCCCCAGCTGGGTTGCTTAAGGTTACAGCAGGTACTTCTAAATTTTGGTGAGGAAAAAACTGACGAGGATGCAGGATTTGATTAAATTGCTTACTGTTGCTGCCTTTGCAGGGTGATGTGTAATTGTGTGGTGAACTCCAGGAGCCATGAAAAAAAAGTATGAGTCTTTGGGTGTGAAGGCAGATTTATTAGGGTGTTAGTGCTTAGAGTCAAAAGGGAAGGAAGCTTTTCATTATCTCTGTAGTCTTGGTGGTTAGAGCATTGGCAAGTAACCATGCTTGAATGGTTGAAAAGGTACAAGCCTTTTTCCTGCCCTAAGGGAGCTTGTCTGCAAGTGCAGAATAAGACTGCAAGTGCAGCAGCACTGCAAGTGCTGCTGCAGTGGTAAAAGATCTTGGAGGGAGAGCAGTTGGCACACCTGTCTGTAGAAAGTTCTCTGGAGTGAACAAAGGGAAAGCAATAATGGTGGATCCAGGATGCATTTGCCATGTGCTAAGCAGTCTTTAACTTGCTGATTGTGAGAAATGGTGTGGTGGGAACCATTCACCCACCTGAGGCTTTGGGGAGAGGGCATGGCTGTCAATGCTCCTGTTCAGGATTAGGACTCAAGGTACCTTTTTGCTCACAGAAAAGAGAATGAGTGTAGCAAGTTCACACTGCAGGTGTGCTGGGGCCCCAGCCTTGAGGGCAAGCTCACTCTAGTTCTAGAGGGTCAGAACCCAGCGTGGCCAAGGTTTTTTAAGAGAGCTGCAGTGTATGTCTCTACAAGACCTTATCTGGCTCTTGTTACCACTGAAGATCAATAGATCACGCGGACACAGGTTGAGGTGTGGTGCAGAAAGAGCAGAGTTTATTTTTCCTCCCAGGATTTATAGGCTTGTGACCAT
>NC_031773.1:71076176-71122894 GCF_001522545.3 Parus major | reverse complement strand
GACGTGTAACAGAAAGAATGTACACATATCTATGTTTACAGTTACTGTCCTGGGAAAGTCCTTAGAAAACCATGTCAGCAAGCTCAGAAGCTGAGCTTTCAGGGCGACATCTCACCCTTTTAGGTTTAACAAAAAGAAATGAATAAAGAAAAATGAACAAAGAAACTAGCAACATTATAAACAATCAAAAAAATAAATAATATGAAAATACAATACTCCATACAATCAGAAGGCTGTAATTTCAGGGTGATATCTCACCCTTTCGTTATTACAAAAAAAACAGAAAACCAAAAAACAACAGAAACCCCAAAAAATAAATGAAACAAATGTCCAACATCAACATCTGCTTGTGGATGGCTCTCAATTTGGTCACGGAGGCAGAATCCACGGCCAAATTGAAAGGTGCCTGGGAAAACTTATGAAATGCTATGACAGCAGTCTGTAATTCTATCAATTGGGCTGATCCAGCCTCATGACTCTCTAAAAAAACCCCCCAAAAAAAACCAGCGACATCAATGGAAAGATTAATGTAATAAACTTGAGGAGCAGAAACTGCTCACAGAACCCCCTCCAGCATCTACTGTACCAGTGGGTCAGTGTCAGAGGTGACTTTAAAATCAGAGTCCCCCTTTAATAGGCCAAACAAGGGAGACAGTTCTGTTGTGGTCAGTCCGTATAAGGACACAACCATGTAAAAGTCCATTAATATTTGGACATCATTCATGCAGTGTCTGCACTGAATGCAAAAATGATAATTGCACCTCGAAATGCAGGACTGTTTGTCCCAAAATCATTTTGACCCTCAAATAACTTCAGGGAGGTTGTAGAAACGAGCAGCAGGAAACTGCTTGCAAACTTTAGAGAGGGCTAAAGCCCCATATCATCGGTAAATGCCGGCAAATTTTGCATGCCTTATGGCAAAATCTCCATTGATATCTCTGTATGGGCTCAGCATTAATGATAGCTGGCACCAAAAGGCAAATTTCGGTCTGTCATCGGGATGCAGAGGAATTGTAAAAAACAATCCTTCAGATCCACAATGAGGACTAGCCAATCAGCAGGAAGCATGGCAGGTGAAGGCATGCCAGCCTGCAACATCCCCATGCTTTCCATCATAGCAGTAACTTTCTGGAGGTATTGTAGCAGCTTCCATTTCCCAGACTTCTTCTTGATACAGAAAACAGGAATGTCCCAGGGATTGGTTGAAACTCCAGATCACAGATTGTCCTTGCATCAAGTCACAGATGGTGACTAGTCTATCATGAGAGAAGACAACAGAAAATGCTGAACAAAGAGTCAGTCTCAAGTTCTTCTTTGCTTAGAAAGTGTCAGCATCGGGTCCATCAGCAAACTTGACAATTGTGATGTCCATGCCAGTGTCAAAACCCACGGAAGCTAATCTCTGACAGCATCTCACCAAGGATGGACAGGGTGCAGACCCGTTCAGGATGATCCCTGGTTGTCAGAACAGCAGTCCGTGAACCCAGGGAGGTCCAGGGAACCCGAAGCCACCATCTCCCCGCAGCTGGGTCTCAGCTCTGCGAATATAAAACTCAAAAGGCACAAAGTGAGCAAATCCAGGTCCCGCAGGGATAGAAACAGGAGGGATGAGTGTGGAACCCATGGCAGAAATGCACCCCAGGAAATCCGAATCAATGTCCCCTAGGTGAGCAATGGTGCCTTGGGCAGTGACATTCAACCATGCCACAAGAAGAGCACTCAAGCCCTCACCCACCGGACCAAAGCATTTGGAAGCACATGGAATGCCTGATACGCTCAGCTGCACAGTCATTTTGCAAGAGTACAAGGTCCACAGGCCAGCCGAAGAGGCTCCAGCAGCCTGGGACCCCTGGCCCGTCAAGGCCACCGGCTTCTCCCCCGCAGCATCACCACCCGAGCCAATGATAACCAGCTCAGGACCTTGGTCTGCCACAGCCGCCGGGGGCGACGGGGGAGGGGTGGCTCCAGCCGCAGGCTTTGGTGATGCCCGGGAACCCGAGGCGGGGGGGTTAGGAAGCAGTTCGGCACAGCCCGCCTCCAGCGCTGGGAAGGACCGAGGCGCTGGTACAGGCACAGCCTGCGAAGCCGCGGCATTGTCCTCCTCTGCTGCCAGGGAACAGCCTGGGCTCGCAGGGGGAAAAACCGGCAGCGTGGGGTCGGCAGAACCCGGCCCGGCGCCCGCAGCACTCGCAGAACCCGCCCCCACGCCACACGAATCCGGAGCGGGGGGGGGCAGCGCTGAGAACCGCCCCTAACAGTGGTTCTTCAGGGGCGAAAGGTCCAAGGAGCGGCACTGGCTGCTCCTGCAGGGGAACAGCGTGCGTGGCTGCTGGCATGGGGCCTGGGCCCGGCCCGTCCCCCACTGCGGGGTACGGCACGGCCCAGCCGCAGCAGGGACACGGGATAGACCCTGAGGCATCCCCCAGAGGCAGTGCCGCCACCCGTTCAAGCACCCCCACCTCGGTCTGTGCCGGGAGGGCACACGGAGGAGGCGACCCCACCCCGGGCTTCCACCGCCGGGGCATGGGCCGAGGCGGCATTACACCCCCTGGGGCCATGGCACCCCTGACGGCCCGCTGGCAGGGCTCCAAGCCCGCCTCAGGCTTACACCGCCGCGGTGCTGGCCGAGGCGGGGTCACGCCCATCGATCCCGCGGCGCCTCCGTTCAACCTGCTGGGGGCCCCGGCGATCCTGGGGGAGCCAACCGCGGGACCCGACCTCAGAAAGCCACACCTTCCCCAGATCCCAAGCAGCTGGAGCAGCCGGGGCTGATAACCGACCAGCAGAGAATCGATCAGGGAATCGCCTAAGGCGTCCCAAGCTGACTGTGAAAAAGTCGCTTCAACCACAGGGAAAAACCCCTCAATTCTCCCATACTCACACAATTGCTGGAAGTCAGCATACAAAACATCAATCCCTCTTTGATCATGCACTGTACGCCATATCGCCAGAACCAGACCCTCCGTAAGAGAAAGCCCAAAACCATCCATAGCCACAGGCTAGACAGTACCCTGTAACACACGTGCAAGACACGTCGAGGTCACCAGATGTTACCGCTGAAGATCAATAGATCACGCGGACACAGGTTGAGGTGTGGTGCAGAAAGAGCAGAGTTTATTTTTCCTCCCAGGATTTATAGGCTTGTGACCATGGCCAGGGATTGGATGGTCAGGATAACACTTTCTCACTGCACTGGCCATGAGAGATGTCCATCACAAGACGTGTAACAGAAAGAATGTACTCATATCTATGTTTACAGTTACTGTCCTGGGAAAGTCCTTAGAAAACCATGTCAGCAAGCTCAGAAGCTGAGTTTTCAGGGCAACAGGCTCTTGAATTCAAACATTTGCTTTGAACTACCTTGCATTAGCACAGAAAAGCCTTAGGTGCTAAATGTCTTTGAGAACTGAAGTACTTTGGCTGTAGTGTGTATAATGTAATATTCATCAATCTTTCAAGTGCAAGTAATAATAGATAGCAAATTGTGAGTACCTACAGCTCCACCTGGGAAGATTCTGCATAGTTTTACCTTCTGCTGAGCTGGGAATATGGATCACACCATCCATAGCCAGGAATGTGTTTCCATGAGAGGACAGACCTCATCATGCCTGCAAGAGAACGGTCACTTTCCCTTCTTTAGAGCTCCTGCCCCATCTGGCCACATCTGGTTAGTTTTATCTTTGAACTCCATTAGATTCTGAACTAGAAAATCTTAAAGGGAGCACCTTGGTGAAATAAAGAATTATTTAAACTGTATTCAGCAATTCAAGTAGGAAAGAGCTTAATTTGTTTTCTTTTGCTCTTCTGAATGTATTGTGTTTCTTTCATTATCATAGATGTCCATTAAGTACTTTCTGTTCTTTCATTTGCTTATGGTAGGCAGCTACTTCTGAGTAAATCAGGAGAGACAAATACAGAGAGGGTAGGATTATGTTGGCATGTGATTGTTGACTCACTTTCCAAAGAAAGAATAGGCTCAATTGTATAATCCCTTTTTTTTCCCCCTTCTTCATTCTGGCACATCAATTCACTATGTTATTGTTTTTATTGCAGCTTGCTAAGTTTGCAGAACAAGTGACTTCTTTGAATGTTAAAAATTACTAATTTTGTAGCTTTTCACAGTAAAAGTGCCTTTTTTTAAATGATGAACTATGATATTTTGAACACTGCCTATTAGAAAAAGTCTGTCTGTATCCAGGATGGTGAAATGCTAAGGCAGCAGTGAAATTATTGTATACAGGTGTGTGTGTTAGGTGTATTTCTCCACACTCCCTCCAGTCAAATAGTATGGTCAGAATGCAAATAAAGAGAAATCCTCACTTCAGAGGGGAGCTGGGATGTGTGGCTGATGTAATGCTTACCAGATGATACTGCTCAATGACCAGTGAACTGAGCTTCAGACCATATTTAAGACTTTCTTGTGCCATGCCTCCATGTTAAGAGTAAAATATTTGACTAATATTTGACTGGGGAAACAGAGAGTAAACACAGAGGAAGCAGGTTTGAGGGTATTTTTTGTTTCTGTTGTTTTATTTTTATTTTTTTATATTTTTATTTTTATTTGTAGCAGGAGAAGCTCTCAGACCTGTAAAAAAGGAGCCACAAAGAAGAGGGGAAAATGACCACAAAACCTGCATTCCACAGGGCAAGAAACTAGGTAGTTACATTTCTGCAAGGGGATCTGCATTAGGAACAGGGATAGTTTGGCACTGACAGGTTGTATGAGGTGACTCATCAGGCTGTGGAGTAATGTTTTGAAGGTGAACATGGCCAGAGGGGTGATGTACTACTGGACCAGAAGCAACAGCGATAGGACTCAGTGTGACTGAATTCCCTGTTTAGTAAAACTCTTCAAGGTTACTGTGAAAGAAATCTTGCCCAAGGAGGCTCAGGTGTCTAGTGAATACTTCTGAATTTAGAGTAGGCTGAAACTGTTGACTGCAGCAAAACTAAGTTTTGCATTATATTGATAGAAACAAATGTATTTTTTTCTAAATTGAAGTATTAATCTCTATAATATAATATAATATTTCCAGACCTGCTAGAGCAGGGGCTGTTGGTGATGTGAAAGCAATTTCACTAAAAGCTGATTATGCTTCCTCAATACCCAGATATCCTTGTAGATACCTGAAGTAGTGTGTTCAGTTCTGGGCTCCCCAGTAGGAGAGAAAAATAGAACTGCTGGAGAAAGTCCTGAAAACTTCACAGCTCTGTGTTCTTATTTCCTCTGTTGCTTCAGAATGTATATGCAAGATTTTATACTTGAGACTCCTAGTAGTTACAGTCACATGGTTCCTTTGCAGAACAGGATCTTTTTTGTGCCCTTCCTTTCCAGGTGGTTGGAGGCAAGGTAAAGAAACCAGGCAAACGAGGTCGTAAACCAGCCAAGATAGACTTGAAGGCAAAACTTGAAAGAAGTCGTCAGAGTGCAAGAGAGTGCAGAGCCAGGAAGAAGCTGAGGTACCAGTACTTGGAAGAGCTGGTTTCAAGCAGAGAGCGAGCCATCTGTGCTCTCAGAGAAGAGCTTGAAATGGTAAGGAACTATCATTTAACCTAACCCTCAGTATTATCTGGGACCTGTCCTCATGAACACTTGTTCTCAGGAGCACAGTGACAGTGGCATTTGGCTAGCCAGGAGGTATCAAAACATCAGATGCACCCAGCTGTTTGCCTGTTTTGTTGTATAGAATACAAATTCATGTCACAAGTTATCTGCTGGTTCTGGACTGGAAGCAAATGAAGAAAGTGCCACTACATTTGAGTCTGTTGTCTTTGAAATGTTTGGTTTTGAAAAACCTTTGGCTGAGGTAGATTGTGGGAGGAGGTATTGAAATATCAAAGGGCAAACATATATCCACAGGATGTCATTGCTTCCCTGTTGGGGAGGTGGTTTCTTTGCAGCATGCTCTCTGTGTAGGTGGTTTTAGGATGTGTAAGATGGGGGTCTTGGCCAAATAAACAGCATTAACCAAAGAGAATGTTTCATCAGGAAATACAGACACGGCAGTGTCATTGAAATGTCACCACTGCTGAGAACACTGCCTTGACTTGGCTTTAGGTTTGTTTGAATGGGCGGGGCTAATCACTACAAGTCAGCCAGTTTAGGATCAGGTGAAAAGCCAGCCAACTCTCCACAAGTTTTTGATGTGCTTCAGGATTTGGCAATGAAGGATTTATGATGAGGGAAGTAGGAATAAGGCACATGTGCTTCCACAGTGCCTTGCGCAATGGGAAAGGACCTCTTAATAGTTCATCAGCCCCAGAGTCATGTGAAATATTTGTTTTTAATAGGCCATGAACTGGAACGGTATTCTCTCATGCCAGCAGTGAGAAATTGCACAGAGTGTTCCATGTTGTTTAATAATTACAGTAGTCTGTCTAGTGCTGCCTCTGAGTAGCAGTTTATTGACTGAAAGAGGCTCTGCTGAGGCCAGGTATGTGGCCATGGCCATGTGCTCAGCTCATTAGGGCTCTGCAGTTCTGTAAGAGGCTTCAGCTCAGTACATTCAGACCTTAAATGAATATACCGGAAGGTAAAGATTACAGCCCCGTTTTGTCTGCTAATGTGATCCTGGCAGTTTGCTAAGGCCTAATGTGTTTGCATATTTCAGTACAAGCAGTGGTGCATGGCCATGGACCAAGGGAAAATCCCCTCGGAAATAAAAGCCTTGCTAACTGGAGAGGAGCAAGGCAAAGCGCAGCAGAACTCAACCAAACTTGCCAAGGCTGCGAAGACAGAAGCAAACAGCAGCAATCCCTGTACGTATCCAGCCTGTGATTAATTCCTGTTTTGTTACATCTTTTGTGGTGTTGGAGGATGGCTGTGGTGTAGGAAGAAACATAAGGATGTGCTTTTGGGCACAAATAGTTGATTGAAGCAAAGAACTTAGTGGGTAGTACAAAGACTCTGTGTAATGTTTACATGGACAACACAGAACTTCCACTATAGAGGAAGCTGGACAGTTATTTTTAAAGAAGACTCTGTGTTTCACCAAAGCCTGTGGAGACCTGTGAATTTCTTAATTTCTTGCAGCATTTTCTGGTTTTTAATGCAAGCTAAATGGAGCACATAAAACATAATTGAACTTTAAAAACTTTGCCAGAAAAACCATTATTCTAGCTGCAAGCACTCCAAGAAAGAAATGCTGGACATGGGATTTCCTATGGAGTCTTCTTTCTGACTCCTTTGTGCCTGTGCAGGGAATGAAATAGGCTTCTTCTGGGAATTGGAAATTGAAAAGATCATATGATATAAAGTTATATTCCTGATACTATATGCAAAGGGAGAGAGTTAAGGTGTAGCATGGGCAATTCTATATCTTACTTCTAATTTTGTAATACTTTGTGCTACAGGCTAAATTACAGTTCACTGAAAAATTTTTAAAAATAGGAGTTTCTAGCTTTATGTTTTTAAGAATCAACATGAAAACCACTTTTTCAACCATAACAATCTTCCCCACTTGGTGCATCATTCTCAGGAGGCCGATGCAGAACCTTCCGCGCTGCAGCAGAGGTGGCTTGAGAGGTGGCAGGAGGAAGAATGCTGTTCTGAAGAGTGGATGCATCCTCAGGTGCAGGGCAAAGGATCCCAGTCTGTTCTCTTCCCTTTGCTCCTCCCCACATGAAATTCTTTCGTTATGGTGTTCCTAAGTCTTCATGGGGTGGGGCTTTTGGGGCAGCAGTGTTGGTGTATGTGGAGTATATGTGTATATCTTCCTTTTGCTACACTGCCCTACCCAAATACAGCTGTGGCAGGACTGGGGTGTTCCCAGCACAAAAGTGGAGCTGCTTTTATATCAGCCCAGAATTAAGCTGACTTTGTGTTTGGTGGATATGCATTTGTTAACTGTTGTGGAAGACTGTGAGATTCTGTAAAAGAAAAGCTAGAGAAGAAGCTTGTAACAGCTTTGCTAAAGCCAAACCCAGTACTGTAGGTTGAGGAGAGGGAGCTGTATCAAAAGCTTTCAGTAGGAAGATTTATAGCAGTGTCATTTGTAACCTAAATGTAGGTGTTGCTCTCAGCATCCATTTGTAATATACCATGTCTTTTGTGTGACTGGGATTCTTAAAGAGGTATTAGATACATTTCCCTCTTCTGCCCATACTTCTTCCACTGGGTGCATTTTCCACCCGCTGTGCTCCTGGGAAGACAGTCAAGACATGTCCCTGTAGCCTGCTTTCAGTAGGGGAGCAGCAGCCATTCCCTCTCACCCGCTGGATCCTGATACCTTTCCATAGCTACCTATGTTTTGGGTCCTAGTACCTCTCTGGACAGCAACTAAATGTGAATTCTGCCATGCTATCCTGGTTTCCTAGCCAAAGACAATGCCAGGAACTGATAGCAAGGAAAGCAAGTTGCATCAGTTTCGTCTTGTACTAAGAAAGGTGATGGCAAAACTCGTCGGAGGATGTACTCATCCCAGTTATTGACAGATAACCTGCCACTTTCTGCAGACTGCTCTTTTTCCTGGATATGCTTTTTATATTCGTATGATGCAATGTGGAGAGTGGAGCTCTCAGGATTTTCAGATGAGGTTTGGCTTGCTTATTCTGCTTTGATTATGACAATGCCTTTCTCTGTATTTTATGAAATGCATGGAACATTTTTTAATCTTATATTTTCAGCATTGTTTCATAGAATAAATATTATAATTAACTACTTTGCTAAATGGAGTGTTGCCTTTTTGTATTGAACTAATTGAGTCTGTTTAGCACTGTCTCGATTCAGGATGGGGTGAAAGCACTGAAAATAATCAAGTACCGTATTTCAGTGTACAGCACAATTGTTTTCAGAATTCCATTCTAAGCACCTGTGTATTGAGCCTTAACACATATTTTTAGGTTGATTCTTTAGACCCTGCAACCAGGTTCTTAGTTAGCAATTGCTAAAAACATTCCACAGACACAGAAGACTGTTAAGAGAGGTTAAGTCACATTGAAGTAGAGATGGGGAGGATACAAGAGTTCATGTTGTGTTGTCTGTGTCCTATCCTGCCCACCCCCATCCCCATCATGCACCCTCTGTATCTGAAGGTCAGCACTATAGTTTGTCCTGAGAGATAGCAATAAAGCCAACCCATAAGTTTGGGGATTTTTGTTGCTGTTGAAGCCTTACCTGTTCCTTTTCCTGGATTTTCTGGAGGAAGAAAAACTCTAGGCCAGACGTTCAGAACTATACTCGGCCAACCTTGTAGCTGGACTTGATAACATGATTGTACCAGAAAGTGTAATGGATTATTTTGGGTTATAGTTAGTTTTACACAGTCCACTTTCAGATGTAAACAATGTATTGTAATTAGACACACATATCGAATGTTATGCAGATGCTTAAGTGGCTTTCAGAATCAGGGATGTAGAAAACATGCAGAGGAGTTACGGTGTGTGACCAGAACAGCTCTGCCCAGCACTCAGTAACATGATAAATGCAGCTCTGATCTCGGCAGAAATACCCTGCTCATTTTCTTCGCTCTTTCTCTGTTTCATATGCTGTGATACCGAACAAGAAGCCTCTCAGCAGAAAGGTTTCTTTCCTGGAGAAAATGGAGAGTTGGAATTTCTCATTGTGGTGAGCAGCAGTTTCTTCTGTTCCTTCTCATGGTGGCTCCTGTTTCTTGGCTTAGTCAGCACTTGACTTTACAAGGCTGTGTTTGGCAAGCCTGTGCCCAGCTCTGTGGCACAAATAGTGGTATCCATGTTCTGTCAGGTTTCTTGTGCTTTGTGCAGATGGACAGGAGGCCTGTTACCACCTTCATCATCCTGGGTTGTCCTGCAAGCAAAAATCTGTGACACACAGTTACAGCTCTAACAGCAGCTTTTCCATCTGCTCTAGATGCTGTAGTCCATTACAAAATGTAGGTTTCCTAGTATCAGTCATTCATTAAAGTTCCACGGCTTACATCACGTATCAGGTTGTGCTGTGTTATACATTTTTTGGCCATAGCTGGATTTCTGAGTCCTTTATTTTGAAACTTGAAGTTTAACAGTTCCCCTTGAAAACCAGCAAGTGTTTGTGGTTCATGCTGGTTTGCTGCTCTAATGTCATACTCTTCATCCTTGTTGGGATGGTTCCTAGGAGTGATACAGCCAAGTCCTCTGATCAGGAGTCTCGTCTAGTTCCCTAAATAATGTAGGGTGGTATAATCTTACCCTCTCTTTGTATAGGCTGGGTACAGCCGTGTACATGTTTCTCCTCCGGTGAGTGAGCACAGATGGTTCTCTCTCACAAGTACTGAAGAAAGGAAATGAACCTGGAAATGCCTCATTTTCTCACTTGCCATGGAAGTCTAATTTTCAGCCAAACCCATTTGCTGAGGTAAAGGTGGGTATCTCTTGGAAACTGTCCACAGTCTTAAAAAAATGCTGTATGTACTACTTGGTGTTTACACCAGCACCAGAACTCCTGTTAGGGTTAAGTGTAGTAAGACTGAACTCAGTGGATGATGATGGACTGTACAGTTGGACCAATCCTTTTGGGGAGTGTAACACAAGGATGGGCCAGATAGTGGCAGCTTCATAGAAAAACGTGTGTTAGATCTTGTATTTTTGTATGCTGTATATGTGCTGCATGCACAGAATCCTGCAGTGGAGGGGATACCTTTAATTAACTCATCATTTAACTGAGAACATTTTGTAATTATGTGTAAAAAAAAAGAAAATAAACACAGTCTGCTTTCATAATCTGATAATAAGTGTTTGTCAAAGAATTAGTATCCTGTTAAGTGCTTTTCAGATACTATCTTAACTTATATCAGGGGTTTATTTTAATGTATTAGACAAATTTCAAAAAGCTTTTCTCTTTCTTGACAGCTGAAATCTGGCCAACTTTGAGAGTGCCTGTGACAGGTTGTTTTTCCTTTTCTTTCCCTTTTACATTTTAGGTTGAAGATTAACCTACATTAATAATGAATCTATTTTTTTTCCTGAGGAGCTGGAGGTTTGGGATCATAGCTTCATTTGCTACTTTCCCAGAAATTGTACTCTCTATAGGTACCTATAAAATTACTGTTAATATAAGAAGTAAATGTTTGAGCTGAAACAAGAACCATAGCTCCCCTCATTGTGCTCAAGAGTTACAGCATGGGTGACAGAGGATGTGCTGATGTAGAAATCCCTGTTGGAGGTAAACAGGGAAAAATACCAGTTTGTGAGTTTCTACTCTGTGTCACTGAGTATTAATTTCTCCAAAAGTTATATCAATAAATTAATTTCTTACATTACTCCATTGTGAATTTGTGTAAGAAAACTTAAGCTTTTAATCCACAGTAAAACCTGAGGTGTCCCACACTGAACAGCACATCAGTGGACTAAAATTCAACTGATGCTGTATTTATGGAATGTAGAGGTTGTTGCATGTAGATCTATCATGGCTTTCCAGTGCCTGAGGGGAACCTGCAAGAAGGATGGGGAGGGACTATTGACAAGGACCTGTGGCAGGTCAAGGGAGAATGGTTTCAAACTGACAGAGAAGGTTTAGAATAGATATTAAGAAGAAATTCTTTACTGTGATGCCTATAACAGATTTCCCAGAGAAGCTGTGGATGCCCCTGGAGGTATTCAAGATCAGATTGACCTCTGAACAGGCTTTAAATTGCAACTAGAAAATGCTGTCATTGGTCAGCTGCACTTCATGGAAAAAAAAATAAACTAAAAACCTAAACTGCTTTTTAGTTTGTTGGCTTTTGGGTTTTTTTCCTCCATAAAGAGCACTTGGGAGGCAGGAGTTTTGCTTCCATAACTAGTACAAGATTAACTGTTTTTTTATGTGTCAGCCTGTATCTCACAACTGGCTTAATCAACACTACTAGCACTAACTGCTGCCTCAAGCAATTATTGTGTATGATCTCTATATGTTTGGGTGGGTATTGGTGACATTCCTAACTGTGCTGCAGCTGATTAAGTAAATGTGTGAATAAAGGACTACAAGTGGATTATAAAGTGTGTGTTTTCATGAGACAGGCTGTTCAGCATGAATAGAAATAGCCCATGAAAGGTGACTTATTCCCATACCTTCTTTCTCATGACAACTTTCAGAATACCTTTTCATCAAGTTTAACAGTGCTGCCAACAGCAAAGCTGGGTGTTTCTGTGGCAGTGCATTCCAGCAGTGTCCTCCAACTTTACCATCCTTACGTGGCATGTTCTGAGTGTCCGCTAATGTAAGAACAGTCCTTTCCTGTCCCTATCAAACACAGAGCTGGCCATGTTGCTAGGTCAGTGTTTTCTGGTTTGCATTTCTGGGCTTTTTCTTTCCTCTAACCTTTGAAATTTCCTTTTTGGAATGCATTTGTTCTTTGGTACAGAAAAAGACTTTTCTGTGAATCTCCTTTCTTTCCCAAGTGGCCTGTTGGCTATTTTCAAAAGCTGTCAAGGGTTCATTTTCCAGAGGACTGTGTATGAGTGAGTAACCATGAGTTACTCTGCTGTTTGTGCCTCTGCACATGTACCACACCCATCAACTTGCCCCTTCTGTATTTCACACTCTGTGACATCAGTGTAAATACCCCTTCAGCACTGTTCTTAATAAAAACATCACCCTTTGTAGCTCAGGACTGTATTGTTTTTCAGCCTAGCACAAGCAGTGGCTGGTACTAGCTTACCCCAGAGTGGTTTTGCTTGCTCAAGCATTCTGATGAGCTGTATGGTGAGGAGGAAGGTGACAACATTAGCAGACAGCAGTGATGTTGTTCAGTAGATGCTGGGCATGTATTGAAACAGTTCTGCAAAGTGTAATTCTTCTTTCACTTAAAACATTGAGATTCAGATGATTCTATTACTTGTATTTCTGTACAATTCTAGGTTGCCTAGCATTTTCAGCAGTGGTTTCAAATGAAAGGGCAAGTTCAGTTTAGGTTGACATATCTGAAACAATCTGTGGAGTTTGGGGAGGGATTTATTTAAAAAAAAATTGGCCCAAAGCCATTTATCTCTGAACATAGCCCAGAAAAGGTATAATCAAAGTAAGTGCAGTAATAGTGTTAGTTTTCCATTTACATCTGGAATCATATCTGGGATCTCAGATAGTGAAAGGGGATGGAGGTATTTTCTAGCTTTCTAATTAGCTAATTACTCTTGTGACAAGTCTGTGTGCATACCTTCCCAAGGTGATGGTGCTGCAGGGATCTTTTGATGAGAACAGTGTTACTATTCTCACTTCTGAAAGCTGCATTTCTCATTACTTTATTCTTAGGGTTCCTCCTTTTCTGAATTAAAATTGTAATTAGCTTTTTAATTACTGGTACACCAGTGAAGTCAATGTTACTTGCTGTGGGTGTTTGAGAAACAGCCAATTAACTTTTTCAGCTTATTGGATTTACATAATCTTTGTTACTCCTATTTTTTTTCCCCTATTTTTGCAGTATCCACTTAATGTCGTCATTTCAGTCCAATGCCACTAAATGAGTGGCATTGTTAATGGAATAATATTGTCTACACATGCTGGCAGATAAAAAAGCTAACTGACAGCTGAGGAACTATTATAAAGGTTGTCTGATTTAATCCCTCTTCCCTGAGCTACTTGTGGAATGAGCACAGTTGCAGTTCTGTGAATGTATTCATAAAAAAATGTAAGCAGAATGGTGAATGGCCTCTTGTGATTGCTTGCATTCACCTTGCATTTTTTTGCTCAGTCGTCTCCTTTGCACAAAATAGGGCATTGAAAAAAAACAAATGTGCCTATTACTAATACAGCTTAGCATTGGTCTGTGAGAAATACTACCACCACCTGTAACTTTAAATATCACCTGTTAGCATGGATTAAAAGTATTTTCTTGATTACTCTAAAATTTCTTTTCCCCTGTCTTTTATTAGCGTATAACTGTTTTTGGATATCGGTGAGAATTGTATCAAGTAGCAATTTCAAGTTAATTATAAGGGGTGGAGAAAAGTGCAGGGATTGACAAGGATGCTTCTAAGTGCTAATTTCTTCCCTGTGTGCCATTTTTCTGCCATGCTCGATTGGAAGATCTACATTGAGGTGGTAAGGGTGGAGGATCAACATTGGTGCATTTGAGTTTTGTTTCTGATGTCAAGAGTCTTCCAAGGAGCACTGAGAGCCTTTGGGGACACAATTTTAACGTAGCCAGGAACAGGGAAAGCTTAGCTATTAATGTTTCTCCTGCAGTGATCAGGCTACAAGAAAGAGCCAAGTGTGGGGGCCAACACTTGGCAGCAATTGTTTCTCCTGGATAAGGTGATATTTAGAAGCCTGGCCCCCTGCAAACCCCCACCCTTTAAAGAAAAATGGAACTTGAGTTGTTTTTCATTAAATATTTCCCTTGAAGATCAATCTCCAATGATTTGTTACCTGATTAGGAATTTCTTCTGACAGTTAACATGATCAGTGTGCAGAAGATGCAGTTGTGCTGAGGCTCACCTCCTCATCACAACTCCTCTTCTTACAGAAAAAAAACCCCATACAAGCCCAATAATGAAGTTTCTGACAAAGATGCCCTGAATGAGTGTGAAAGACCAAGTCAGTAATGTGGCAAGAGCTGTTTCAGAGTCTGCAAAAAGCCAAAGGGCAGATGAGCTCCCAGAAGTGAGTTAATGCAATCAGGGCTACTCCTGCTGCATTTACAGCTAGCTGGTGACTAATCTAAAATCTTGCTAACACTGGATATTTCTTAATCATTTTCCTTCCTGTATGTGGATCAATATTGGGAGGGACTCTGTAGAGTATGCGTAGAAGTGGAGATTGTAAATCTCCAGGGCTGAAGAGCTGTAGTACCTTTGGAAATAAGGTGGGTAATTACATCCATCCATATGTGGCCTCTGCTGCTTAATTCTACATGGCCTCAAAAAAATTAAACTCCTTGATCAGTCCCTCTTCCCCAGAAGCATCTCTTTTACTGGTGCATGCAGAGAAAAACTTAGTGTCTGCCCAGGCATGAGACAAGAATAAATTTAATTATTTAGTGATGCAATATTTTTTTCTATCCCCTGCAAATGTAGAACCAAATTGAGAGCTAGTGTAAAATGGCTGAGAAGCTGCACACAAAGGAATTACTGCCATCTTTGTCACTTCTGAATATTATCCAGGGACCAGTTTCATGAAACAAATTAAAGACTTTGTGTACGTTAGCAGTAGTGTAGAAAAAAAATCCGGTTTGATCCAGACTGCTCATCAGGAGGTGACATTTATACAACAGTCTTTCAGTAGGTGTGTTATGTTTTACGAGAAGCCAGTTCAAGTAAAGCTTCTGTAATTTATAATGGCCGATTCCACAACACTTGATGAGTTGAAAAGAGCCAACTAATAAAGACATATTAACTTACAGAATCGCTTAGGGAGTTAATAACGCTTCCTTTGAGCATATGGGTCTGGCTTTAATAAACTTCAAATCTGCTTTTTGTTCTTTTAAACAGGAAGGATCTGATATTGAGAAGGGCTGCTAATTCAGAATTTCAGCTGCAACTGATGGTGTGTGTTCAGAACCCTGGAAAACCAACTCCTAAATCAATGTCAGTTAAATCTGAATTTAAATGGGTTGAGTTGAGGAGACTGAAAAAACTCTGGGGATTCTTAAGGGGGCATATGGAAACCCTTAAGTCCAGTTATTGGTGATAGCCACTTTGGTGTCACCTCTGTGAAGCTGTTGGAAAAATAGGTACAAGTGATATGAGTCTCTGCTTCTCACTAGCCCAAACCCCTCAACTGGAAATTTTTAAAATATACTTAACTGAAAATCCAACTTTCTGCTGAAATAAAAAGGAAGGGACATCATTAGACAATTTGTAATAGGAATACCCAAGGGCAACCACTTAATACCAAGTATAAACGGCAGTGATGGAATTTCTACTTAACATGTGTCTGCTTAATGGAAAAAAAAAGTCTAATGGTTGGTACTGTATCATGTATCACACAGGAAAAATTTAAAACTTAGAGATGGATGGGCAAGAGACCCAGGAGTGCTTTCTCCCAGAATTTCTGCTTTGCAGATGGGGTTGAGATGTGTTGGTGAACTGGGAGTTTATTCTGTTTGTTTTGTGTCTATATTGATCAGGCAAATCCTACAGAATTTTCCATTTCTTGATTAGATAATCCATGATCTGCCTCCTGTCTCTGGTACCTCTGGGGCCTTGGCAAACCAGGAGGTACCTGGCATTGGTGTTACCAAACCCATCTGTCCTAAACATGTCTGTCCATGTGTCCATCATCTGTCCTAAAATGATGGAAGGAGTGAGAAAGCTTTCTCCTTGCTCTTTTGTTTTTACAGTGTATTCTGGGTTAAAAGAAGGCAAGTAGAGCTATACTTACTCTTATACAAGCGTGACTGGGATTAAAATCTGATGTGGAAAGGTGGTTTAAGAGACTTAGCCTACAGACTTCACTCATGGTTGCAGGGCTGGTTAGAGCCCATGATGTCAGTGCAGAACAACCAGCTCTTTCAGCCTGGGGACATTGTGTCCCTAGATGTTGTGCAATCATGGACTTATTCTGGCCGCCTGCTGTAGTGAAAAACCTTTTGAAAGGTGGGGAAATATGGTAGGCTTGAAGAAACAGGTGTCCTGTGGGCCTCTGGACTCTGAACTAGCAGGAGATGGGTAACCATGACCCTCTGTGACTTCTGGTCACCTTCTATTCAGTTCCTTCTCTTTAATAAAACTATTAACCAAAAGAACAACCGTTATGTTTCAATCCCCAATTCAAAGTTACAAATAATGCTGCGAAATTGACCTGGCCTGCTTAGCGTAGCTCTGATTTTACTGTGTCAGAGGCATAGAAAAACTAAAGCATATGGTGGTGTTTCATCAAGAAACAACAAGGTCAGAATATGAATCAGACAAAAAATCCTGGTTTTGTCTCACTTTCAGTGTCCTCTCACCTGATTCATGGAAGTTTTTTGCTAGTGGCTTTGATGAGTGTCCTGGGGTGACTTTATGATGTTTGTATCCCCAATCACTTTGTTATGTTACATATTAAGTTCTGAACCAGTCTTGAGACTGGTTCTGAGAGTGAAGGGGGGAAGAAGTAGCAGCACACAGTTTGTGTTCAGAAAGAGCCCTCACTGTCCCCCATCCTGCTCCTGGACTGTGCTGTCTGCAGCATGGACAGACAGCAGGACAGAGCTCTCCTTTGCTTTTAGTTAGTTTTTAGCTCGCTGAGGCAGAGAAGTTCCCCAGACTGTTTTTTCCCTTTTTTCTTAGATCTGTTCAAACCTGCTCTGGACTGAAAACCCAGACAAACCCCGGGAGCTCATGCCTGTGGCCCACCAGGGCCTGGGCCTCAGCACTTTCCAGCACCAGAGGGACTGATAAGAGACTGAGTAAGCTGAGCTACACCCATGGAAAGGACTTTTCTGGATTTGCCATCTCTTTGAACATCGAGAGGTTTTATTGTTTAATATTATTCCATGTCTGTTAAATAAACAGGTTCTTTTCCACTTTTCTCCAAGGAAATATTTTTTCCTGAACCAGGTGAGGGAGGGACCACTTGAATTTGTTTTCTGGAGGGTCCCCATTTGGAGGTTTTCTCCCGAAGTTGCCCTAAAGAAGGACAGCGAGAAATATCAGATCCTTATTTAATGGGGATTTCTGAATTTGTGAAATACATACTGGAAATGCTTCTGTGGTCAGTGAGGGTTCTTCCAACTCTATTTTGTGTCATAGAGGAGGAAGAGGAAGGAAGTTTTTTACCAGACATGTAGGATTATTTCTCAGCAAAAGGGATTCCCCACTCTGACATTGCCAGCAGAGATTCTCCGCAGAGGATGTCAGCTTGGGGCTCCAGCACATGTGTGCTCCTGCTCCCTGCTGATGGCAGAGGAAGACACTCTGCCCCATTTATTACACCCTGTAGTACCTGCTGCTCTTGTTCTATTAATTTTCACTGCTGCAGCACTTTCAGGCTCCAGGCATGGACAGGAACCTAAGTGTGCCACATTTGCTCTGAAAGCAGAGTAAAAATTCTCTGAGGTAGTTGTGACTAGGGATGATATCTCTTGCTAGCAGACAGAAGGGAGCTGGAGATTTTGAAACAGAAGTATGAGGAGGGATAGCTGACACCTGCACACTATCTTCCATTTCCTGCTTTAACACCTGGGATCAAAGTGCCCCCAAACGCTTTTAGGATGCCTTGAGTGTGAAGTGTTTCTGATAGCTTGGATTCAAGGATGCTTGGCCATGCTCTGAGGAGGGGCTGGTCTGGAGCCAGTTCTGTGCAATAAATGAAAAAGTTGGGTAAATAAATAACTGAGAATTTGTGACAGAGGCTTACAAACCCAAGATTGGCCTAGAGAGAGTGGATGAGGACTGACTATTCACCATGTACTGACTTTTGTCAGAGCTAGCTGAGAAGATAAAGAATAGGAAGCATGTACTTGAGATCCTCAAATAAAAAGAGGTCAAATCATTGGTTCTCAGGCATAAAGCTTCTGTAATCTGCTCAGATGGGCTTTGAGCAAGTAGAATGGGGCTGTTTGTCCTGTTCATCAGACTTTGTGACTAGATCATTCTGGACCTGCTCTGGATTTACAGAACGGCACCAGTGTTTGGCAGCCACCCTGTGAAGGGTGTTCGTTCCTGCCAGTGACAGCTGGAGGCTGAGAGGATGTGTCAGGAGTTCTTATTCTTCTCTGCTTTCTCTGCTCTGTCCTCAAGTAACCAAGGCTACAGTAAACAATGGGGTACTGGGAGGGACAGACCTCCACTCTGAACCCTACAGAACTCTCCTATCAATTTTGTAAGAATTAAAAGAAAGAATTTTTTGTAAGAATTAAAAAAAGGAAATTTTTGCAAATGAGGGGTGTGGCAGCCCAGGTTGGACCTTCCATAGGCCATATTTATTCAGTAGAGTGAGGGGAATTCACCAACAGGATGCTAGTGCTGCCCTTATTTAGAGGACAAATCGTTACCTGTGTTTTCTGAGGGTGTGCTACTGTACTTTTGGGCAATGCTATGGGAATTGAGAAAATATATCAATATTCCACACATAGACTCAATCCAATTCTTATTAATGAGATTGATAACTGGGGGAAAGAAAAAAGGAAAATAAAATTCTCTCTGTTTCAGGAAGTACAGATGATTTTGGTTGAATAAATTTTCATTCAGATAGTCCATTTTAAATGAGTATTGCTCGGCTTACGGTCCCTTCTTCCTCCTCTTCCTTTCATTAGCTCCTCTTCTTTACCTGCCAGACCCTTGCAGTCCTTTCTCCTGTTTTCCATCCCCTCTACAGATATTGCCCTGCCTGAGCACTGACCACACACAGCCTTCATGGGTGGAGAACATCAGTGAATTGGTGAGCACAAGGCAAGAAAAGGGGTTGGAGTGGGGTTGAAAGGACAGGATGGGTCTGTGAGCTGCCAACCAGCTCTCTGTCAGATGGCTCATAGCTGAGCTTGGGAAACCTCAGGTTTTCCAAGCAGCACAAAGTGGTCATGACACATGGTGAGAGTCCAGCACATATTCTCTCATTGCTGACTACGCCACCCCCTGAACTATAACACAGTAATCCATCTGCTTCTTAGATGATGTTTTCCCTGCCTGGATGCTCAAGGCACCTCTGTATTTTCAAGCACTAAAATAGAGCTTCTGGGATCTAACCATATTGTTACCTCCGAGTGATACAGGTGGACCTACGTCCCCTAGGGAGGAAGCCCAGTTTGTGTCCAGAGCACGTCCTTCAAGAGGCAGGACCCAAGGTATACACACCCACCCATGTCCCACATGCACAGTGCCTATTTCCTGTTAGCTCATTAATGCTGAGGGCGACAGGGGCCTGCAAAGAAGCTCCTGCCTCTCCCCCTGGTCTCCACTGTCATTCCCCATCCCAGCAGGACTGAAGACCCGTTGGGTTGCTTTCTCACTGTGCTGGCAGAGAAAGAGCAGCTGGAGTCGGCTCCACCTGCAGCCGCAGGGCCCCTTCAGGTCATGTCCTCTGGGACACCTGCTAGGTTGGGACCTCTTCAGACATGCCCAAACAGTGGAAAATTATGCCAGGCTGGCATGGGACTACAGCTGACACTCCTGCTCCTGTTTGGAGCTGGTGTCAAAGCAGTGACTCAGCAGAAGGGGCACAGACCAGGAGACGTGGCCAATTTCAAACGTGAGGAGGCCTTGGGTGCCCGGCACAGGCATGACCCCTTTTGCTCAGCAGCTCTTCTTCCTGGCTGTGCCCACCTCTGGGTGGATGCACCAGGCTGGGAGAAGAAGGAGCTTCAGGGGCTGGGGAAGGTGAGACCAAAGAGGGGACTTTTCCTGGGCAGTTTAGACCCTTAAACCTCTGGAGAGGTGCAAGGACAAAGGTGTGGAAGCATCCAACACTGGCCCAATGCTGACCCTGCTGGGCCAGTAGGGATTTTGTCACTGATGAGGCCAGTGGGCTCAGGCTGAAGCCAAAAGGGCCCTCATATGGACATCATATCTGTAGGATCTCAACAGGATGGGGGGTCTCAACCCCAGTGCAACTCTATTTGTGGGGACATAATGGAAGGAAGCCTAGATGACTTTGAGTAGATTTAGGCATTTACGCCCCCATCCTGTAAAGGGATTAAAACAAGCAGCTTTTCTTTCTTTCCATTTTCCCTACACAGAGAGAGCATAAGGATTCTTGTTTTGAAGATAAACATTGCTTGAGATTCTGGGAGAAGAGTTTCTTAAAGCAGGGTGTAGTAACCAAAATGAAATTGAACAAATGCATCAAACCCAAGGCATTTAATAAAATAAAACATCTCTTCCACCCCCCACACCCCCCCCTAAAAGCTGGGTTAAAAATATGTAGCTATACATTTGTTCAAAAGGAGAGAAAATTCCTTCTTCTGGGGGTATGGAGTAACTTTTCAAAACAAAGCCCACTAGACAAATGTATTTGGGGGATTGGATGGAATAGGCCAGGCAAGCTTTCTTTCCTTGTCTTCTCTGTTAAAAGCATCATAGGTGGAGTCTTTGGTGACACTTTTGGTTGTAGCTGGAATATCTGCAATACCAACATGATTTTTTTTTGCTATCCTAGAACTGGTGGTGATGGTGTATGCATTGCTTCTGTAGCATTTCATGGCAGACATGCAAAAAGTTTCTTTCATCCCTCTTCTGAAGTTTGCATTATAGATTGAGTAGAGGGTTGGTTTAGAGGCTGAGGAACTGAAGGAGATCCAGGTGATGGTCAGGAAAAGCAAGGAGCTCTTTCTGTAGTCTGTTTCCTGTGGGTGCCACAACTGTACTGTGAAGAAAGGCAGCCAAGACAGCAGAAACATTGAGTTTAACATTAAGAACATCTTGATGGTTTTTACTTTTGTTCTTGGAACAATATTTGTTGTTCTCCTGACAGTCATTCCATCCGTGCCTATTCTCCAAATGTACTTAATGACTTTCTGGTAAAAAAGGCTAATGAGGAGGGACGGGATCAAAAACACCAAGAGGAGGTGGATGATACTGTAGGCAGATCCTTGCCAAGAACTGGGAAGAAAAAAGTTGCAGTGGTGGTCACTGTTGGAGCCATAGAGAAAACAGGCTGGTGATGCAAACACAGCACCACAGAGCCAAGAGGTCAAAATCATTTTTTTGGCTTTCCCCCTGGACACTTTGAAGCTCAGGGGGTAGACAATGGTGTAGAATCGATCCACGCTGATGGCGAGGAGCACATAGATCTGGACTCCAGGTGTGAGGTACTGGATGTATCTGACCAGCTGGCACACCCTGCTGCCCAGCATCCACTGCCCAGAGCTCAGCTGCAGCAGCAAGAAGGGCGCGCTCCCCATGCTGCTCACGAGGTCTGCACAGGCCATGGACACCACAAAGTAGTTGGTGGTGGACTGTGTCCTCCTGCTCCTGTGGATCACTAAGCAGACAAGGAAGTTTCCCAGGACAGAGATCAGCCACAGAGCTCCCCAAACCACGGTGGCAGCTGCGATTTCCCCCGACCTCAGCCCATATTCTACCAGAGAGTGGTTCATGCTGGAGCCGGCTCCTGGTGGTGGAGGTTCTGCCATCTCGTAGCCAGCAGGAGGGGTGGAGGCTTTGGGGCTGCTCGTGTTCTGCAGCAGGAGCAAGGTAAGGAGAAAAACAGGACCACTGCTGTTATCCACGCTGTGAGCAAACTCAGCCACGTCTTTTCCTCAGGCTGCAGACAGAGAGGGGAGAAAAGGTTCTTTTGAACAGCTGTGTATGAAAAGCCCATCTTAACCCACAAAAGAATATTCTCAGTAGTAGAAATATATATTGTGACTTCTATATTTCATGAGTAACACTGAAATACAGCTTCTGTGTTCCACTGTAGCTGGTGGTATGACAGGCTGTGTCAGGGGGATCCCACCCCATTCCCTGGCTGGTTTGAGGTGGCTGCCAGCCTTTCATGCCCTTTTACACCCCTTTCACTTTTGTTCCTCACATCCCCACTCCACATCTGCGCCATGTGCACCATGACCCCAGCCCTGCCTTTGTGGGGGGAACAGGAAGGGCAGGACCCCTTGGTCAACACAGAGGGTCCCCAGGTAATAAGAGGCCTCAGTCCTAAGAAATTTCTGGACTATTACCATGTATGTCCACAAGCCCTGACCAGACCAGGTTATAGCCCATATGGTTTTCCTAGGAGCAGGATGTCTGTGGTGGGAAGCCCTTCCCTTGGGACTGGAGTGCTGCCCAAGGAGACTTCCTTGGATTGAGCACTCTCACCACCAGCCCCATACCTCTCTAAGAATGACTGTTTTGATCTTGAGTAATCCTTACACCCTTGTGGATGAAGTGAGCTGAATTTCTGGGAGCCCTTCAGTGAGAGGCCTTCAGCATGAGCACTTTGGGCCGTTGTTCTTGTCTGTGGAATAACATTGTCCCCAACTGGTGACACCAAACCTATCACCTGTCAAATGTCACTGCCTGTAAATTACAGTTTGTCTGAGGGAGTTACCTGTGAAATTGTTTTCTTGCACCGCCCTTGCAGACACACCACAGAGTGTGATGGGTGTGGCCTCGTGTTCTATGCCTGTGTTGCTAGATAGTTCCCAGTGTTGAGTTTAGCCAGATGGTTGGGTTGGACTTAACCTGTCGCAGGGATAAAATGGAAAATTAGCTGATTTTAGTGGCTATACGTGTGCATCATCTTGACATGCAAAGCTTTTTACTCACTAGACTCACTAGACTTTTACTTTGTCAAAAGACAAAGTCTTTTCTATTGATCTGCTGTGAGAATGCTGAACTCCAGGGCTTGATAATGTGCAAGATAAATCAGGATTCAGTCACAATCAGAAGATCAAAAAGTTTATCCTAGAAGCCAAATAAACAAGCTCAAAAAGCCACCACCATCCTCCTCAGCTTTCCAAGTGATCCAAATTTCCAGGTTTGTTTCCAGATGGGCTTTTTTCAATGTTTTTGCATCTTTTAGTCTGGCTCTGCATCTACCACCTGTTTTCTTCTCTTTGTCTGCCTACTCAGAACAAAGCCTGAAAGCATAGAGCCACTGGATGAATTTGGGGTCTCACCCCTTGTGCTGTTTCCTATGTCCCCTTCAATAATGCAGTGCAAAAAATTGTCAGAGGTGGAAGAAGAAAAGATGTGTTAATTGCTTGTTGTGATGATAGAAGATTTTTTCCTCTAGGTTTTTAGAGCCTGTACTCGGTGTGACACCATTTGTGTGATGTGAAGGGGAGCTGTCAGCATGTCATACATTGCCCCTTGTCCCCTCCTCTGCCGGAGGGTTGTGGGTACCGCCCAGCCTGGCTTTGCCTTCCCCCTCATCCTTGGTTGCCTTCTCCCTCATCGTTTTCTTAGTGGCTTTGCCTGGCAGATGATTCCTGATTTCTCAGAGGGCTCCTGGTTGTCTTTTCCCACCCTCCTCTGGATGGAGGAAGAAATCCTACTGTCACCAGCTGTTGGCAGGGCATTTGCGCTGCTGTGTTTGGCAGAGTAGCGGGATGCATTGTCAGTGCAACCTGCTAAATTACCTGTTAGAATTAGCTGTAATAAAATAATACACGTGGAGCCTATTAACTAAATAGAAAGGAACATTATGGGATAATTTTCTTCCTTAATTTCCCTTCTTACCATGCAGAAGTATGTGCCATTTAAAAATATCCAGCTGTACAAATTAAGCTTTATAGAAGAATAATCAGATAAAATGTCTTGACCAGTATTGAAGAGCAGTGGAAATCTGGTACAAAAATGAAATGGCCCTTCTAAGCTGTTAGGGCAGGCAGACTTGCTAACACTGTTCTCATTCTATTTCTCCTTGTGAGCCAAATCTGCTGTCCATGTCTGCTCAGACCTGACACATATAGTTTTGCAGGTGGGTAAACCCCAAAATAGTTACAGGGTTGTAGTGCCCAGATAGTACTTTTTGGCTTTTTTACTGATGCATCTTGCCTAAGAGTGAGCCCAACCGCTGTTCACAAGAGCTAGGGTTACCTGCAAACATGCCTTGGAGAAGACAGGAATGGAGCAGCCCTGGGCAGAGAACAGCGTGTGACCGCAATGGAGAGCAATCAGAGGGTGTCCAAAGGAAGGAGAATTCCAGGATATGAATCCAGCTGCCTTGTGTTGGAGCTTTGTTGACCAAGGAAGAAAAAGGAGGGTGGGAAGAGCCACCCATGTTCAGCACAGATGGTTCTCATGCAGTGCTGGTTTCCTTGCTGTCAGTGGCACAGGAGAGGCACCGAACAGAGGGACAACTAGTGCTGAATTTTTTGATTCTTCTTTGGAAAACTCCAAAATAAGGTCATTTAGCACACTGCTTACAAGGCAGAGGTGAAAATATAGGTGCAATTATGGGGAGTTTAACTAACTTGAACCTAGGATTTAACTGGTTGTGCAGCAATTAATTGTTTTATTTTTCAAAAAAGTAAAATGCCATCTGATTAACCACTATACTCTAAGATTCCTACATTCCTAGTTATAGATAATTTTTTCTTCAAATGGACCAGAAAATAATTTCTTTTTTTTTCAAAAATTATCCCTATTCAAGCCTATTTTCCTTATGTGGCACTGAGATCAGGATCATGCCCTGATTTAGTACTAAGAACCTGAGTGTCTGTGGTCCAGCATATGTTTTCCTTCAATAAGAAATTCTGGTTTTATGAAATCTGTTTTTTATAGTGGAGACTTGAACTTCTGCATTATGAGTAATGCTCCAAAAGGAAACATGACCATAAAAAGCTCAGCATAGGCACAACTCCTTATGGGTCTGAGATGCAAATAACTGGAGATACTGTGAGTTGCTACATTATTTATCCCCAATTCCCATGTCTGTGCTTGCTGCATTGTTTGCTGCAATATGATTTAGGTGTTAGTGAAAACCATTCAACTTGCAAATATCAGATCCATAAAAACCACTGATGAGTTCTGTCAACTCCCTCTGCCCTGAAGGTCCATAAGCAAAAGTGTATAAGCACAACAAGTAAAACCTACATATAGGAAGTAGGTGAAGCCTAATTACATTTTTACTTAACAAAAATGCTTGTATTAATTCTCCTTTTAAACCAATATAATACTGACCTGAATGGCTGCTTTCCAGTAATTACAAGTCTGCATGGATTCAGCAGTGCCAAAAATCTCACTTTGTCTGTCAAGCATTTTAGAGTGGGAATCCTTTTAAAACTGGTATGAGGCCTTTCTATATTTCTGTTTAAAAACCTACTTTTTTGTGCATTAGCTTTGCAAAAGAAAGAGCATGTGAGATGACTCATAATCATTGAAAAGGGATTTCCTGGTGCCACAGATCAATTTTACTGACCTTAATTTGCAGTTTGGAATCCAAAGAGCTCCATTTTGAGCTGATAGCCCTCCAAAACAGATCTGTTACTTAGAGATTAATTATTTGAGCGACAAGAACTGCATGAAATCACTGCCACATATATTTGGCTGTTGCACAAAGTCCATATGGCATAGTCACTGTGTGTTTTCACGTTCACTGTCCTGTATAAAAATCCAGCACTCGTTGCAATTTGGAAGAGCAATGCCTAATAAGATTCACAAAAGAATGCAGTAAATAGGATGTTCTAAATGTTTTATCAAAAGAAAAAGCATTTTGTTTCCCAACTAGTGTTTTTCAAGATTAGAAATGCAGCTAAATAAGCAGATCATTGTACATTACTTGACCTAAGCACTAGCAGAGGCTTTTTTTTTTTATTCAACGTATTTTACCTCTCTGCATCATAGCTGCAAAACACCAGGTGAGCATTGGCCCAGCAAATTATTTCAAAATTCCCCCTCTGGAAGAGTATCTCTGGAAAAGCTGCCAGACTGGAAGAGAAACGCTTCATCTAACTGAGTGTAATCAACATTAAGACTGTGAGTAAATTAAATCAGAGTGGGGGACAGGGTGGGGGAACTTTCATCTGGCTGTGAGATGCTAGAAGGTGACATCACCCTGCCTAAATTAAAATGAACTGCCCTGCGAGTGCATTGTGCTAATGTAGAAACCCCTTTGTAGCAGAGCACAGTGTTTTAGCCTCTCTCTGTCCCTTGCTGTGCAGAGATGACTGTTGTGCATATTGAGGCCATTTAATCCTCCTGCTTTCAGTGGAGGAATGTGGATTCACATGCTTCTGTAAGCACACAGTTTCCCTGCCAGTCCTTTTCTCTGCTCTGGTGCTCATAAAAATGCTCAGCTCCTTGCCTTGCTCCTCTTACAAAGGCATTTTTATTCTCTGGGCAGCTCTTCTGAGCAAAGCCTGAAAATCTCTTGAGGTGAAGTGTGCTCCTCCTCACTCTCTGCATTACAGTGTGTGGGGATAGGAAATACTTGCCCCTATTTTATCATGAGAATAACATGTTCTGGGTGCAGTGAAGCCTTTGAAATCTGTGCCCCCATCTCATATGCTGTTACCTGCTCTCTAACTTCACCCAGCTGGTGGAGATCCCTGTCCTGCATCATGGAGAACCAAGGATGACATAGCTGTAAGCATGGATTGGCTTATGGATGGAGCTCTCAGTGGTGCTGTGGAAATGGCTCAGCTGATGTTCTGAGCTGAACTGATTGAGCTGAGCTGATCTGTGTTTTTGCATGTTACATCAGGATCTGAGGGCCTAGCCTACACTGAGGGGTGAGATCATGGGAGCAGAAAATATGGATGGAACTAAATAAGAGGAGGAAATGTTCTGATTTTCAGCACATCTAAATAATATCTTCTGTATGCTGGAGGAAATTCAGGGCACCTAGGCAGACTCTTAGCCATTTGGCTTCTTTGACCCTTCAAGTTCTTTGCTGACTTTTTAAACAAGGTTAAAACTGAGGACAAAGATATAGTACTGGAACAGCTGCTGGGATTGGAATAAATTTTTATTCTTGTACTGGCTTGGGGAAGAATTCTTTTTCAGCTTCATCCTTCTGAGTTTAGTAAGGAGTGAGACATGCAGTAGCTAACTGGAACAAGATTCATCTATTCCTTCTGGGTCTGTCAGCTCACACTTGGAGTAACTACTGTGACCTGGAGCACTGGGTTAAGGGCAATTCCACAAGGTATGATTTTAAGCAAGCAGGATTCAAACTCGTACACAAGTCACAAGTCACTGCATTTTGACTGAGTGTCCGCAATAGATGTTGCCATCTCCTGAAGTTCATTGTGGTTTTAAATGTTCTGGTAGCAATGGCTTTTCCCTGCATCTTGAGGCAATGAATTTTTCTCATGTATTTACTGGGGGTTAAGACTGACCTAGAGGTAGACACCGTAGGTCTATTAACCTGGGGTAAGTTGCTAAAACACAGTAATTATTCATGCACCTAAACCTTGAGATGTTTATTTTCTCTTGGCTCTGAGAAGGAGCCCTTACTGTAACTGCAGATTCCACTTACACCCAACATCAGCTCTGGTCCAAGTAGAGGCAGTGGTAAAATATGAACAAGATTTGTGCTCAGTGGTACCCAGATAGACATGTCCTCAGAGAGCACCACACTGTTTGCCAACAGGTACACAATGGCTGCAAATCTCTTTTTAGAGGTGTAACTCTTACCCTCAAAGGACAGCCCAAAGGACGGGTTTAAGTGTTTCGGGGCTTTATTTTATCTTCCTGCTGCTCGGATTAGTATGCAAAACTCCAGATTAGCCCTAAATATCTAAAAATTATTATCTAAGAATGGTGGCAGAACCCAGATTTGTTCTCAGTGTGACTGTGGGGGCATGAAAAAGTGAGAGCAAGCAGAAGGGCTGACCTAATTTCCAACTCTGCTGTCAAAATAGCTTCCACCTACTGGAATTGCCCAAGAAGAGTGTAGAGATGCTTGAAATACAGCTTTGGAGGCTTTTTGTCCTCCCCAAAGGGGATTGATTCTGTCCTTGGGCATGGCTAGGCTGTACCCTTTCCTGATTCCGAGGTAAAAATATAGATGCTCTCTCCCATGGGCTTGCATTAATTTTTGGCAACACCAGGCCCTGCCCACAGCACAGCACATTTTTCTGCTTGATGTGAGGAACATGGTGCTTACCAGGGCTGCTTTGCCATGGTGGGTGTTGACAGATAAATGGTGGTGAATCTGATGCCTGGCTAGTTTGTCTGCCCGTCTCTTGGAAATTCTCACCCTTTCCCTGACAGGGAAAATGCACCAGCAGCTACAGCAAGGACTTTGGCAGCTTACCTCACCCTCTCACCAGCAGGGAGCACAAGTTCTCCCCCTTAGAGAACCTGAGGAATTTTTTTTTAACTGTTGGTTTTGTGTGAAAAGGCTATTCTTGATGGGAAATCCTGTAAAAACTGCTTTCTTGTCACACAAGATAATAATGTGGCAACAGGATTCTTGTACTGGTGCAAACGCTTGTGCTGGGATGTGAGTTCCTGTCATGTGGTTCTTGACCCTTCTTGGCAACATGGAACTGGTGCTCACAGGACACAGGTCCCTGTGCCAGACACAATGACACCAGTGATGGCTTACAACCAGAGATGCCTGAGATGCTTCCAGGAGGACTCATCTGGTAGGAATAAGAGGAGCAGACCTGCACGGGCAGTAGAACAACATTCACATTCTGACAGAGGATATGGCCATTAGTGAGAGCATTTCAGTCTTCCTATACCTATACTTGGCTGGAGAAGCTGGAAGGGATGAAGGCCATGCACAGGCCAAATTGGGTTGGAAATGCCTAATATGGAGATGATTGTGGGAAGGCAGTCTCTCTGCTGGGTGAGGCTTGGGGGGGATAAAAGCAGCCTAGGAGAAGCCTAGGCTGAGTACCTGAGGGAAGGTATTAGCCTGCTGATAGCCCCTGATCTGGAGATGTCTTTGTGGACAGGGTGCCAGTTGCAAGAACTGTGTTTGCTGCATGCCAGAGGGAAAGTCTAGGGAAAGATGAAAGTTGCTGGAATGCAGAAATACCAAACACACAAGGGCTGCGCCATGTTTTGGTGCTGGGAGAGCTGGTGGGGAGGGTGAGCTGACTCCACCTGAGGATGTTAGGGGTTTGTTCTGCATTATCGGACTGGAATTGCTATCTATTAAACACCTGAGAGAGGGTTCCTCGTGGGGCTGCAAAGGAAAATGCAGATGGAGGCCATATGGTGTGACCCAGGTGTGGGAATTGCACTGCACAGCTCTGCAAACAGATGCCTCACAGGAGAGCTGCCGGGGAGTGAGAGTCTGCAAGCTCTTACTTTGAGACAAGGAGCAGTTTCCCAAATGTGTCTAAGGTGTAGAGATTCCTCCCCTTACTGGCTCATCTGAGACCAGAATGCTTAAAATAAATCAGAAATCAAGCTTACTCATAAATCAAGTTTTAAAAAAATCCATATTTAGACACCCAAATAAGCTTTTAAGGATGCCTCTTGGTTGGCAACCAGTTTTTCTGCAAACCAAACCACTTGTTTAAGTGGTTAGAGTGACTTTAACAACAAACCTTCAAGAACCACATCTGAGAACCTTTGCCAGAAAGAATTGGCTATGAATCCTGCCTCATACACACAAATGGCCTTTTGAAAGCAGAAGGCAGCTTTACTTCCCCATTACTCTGTGAAGCCAACATACTGTTTGACATGCTGGAAGCCAGCTGGATAAATGAGAAATATTGCTATGCATTCTTAGAGAGTCTGTGCCTGAATTAGCTAAACCAGAACAGCTCTCTTGCCTGTGCTGGCTATGGATAAGCAAAGATTACTCTGCCTGTAGGGTTTCCCTGAGTAGCTGCACCAAGGCACCCACACAGAAAAGGGGAGACAGCGCTTTCAGAAAGGATGATTTCAAATTAAAAACTGAAAAATACAAAAGCAGCTGTTCTATAGCAATAACATGAGGAAGGAAGAAGCTGTTTGAATGTATTTAGAGACAGAAAAAAACGGATAAGCAGAGCAGTCTGCTCCATTGCTGTAAAGTAATTTTCTGTTTTCACGGAACTGATGATGTCAGGAGATTGTTTCAAACAAATAAGTAACATAATTGAAAGATAATGAATAGAGAGCATGTCGATTTGTCCAGAAAATATAGGGAGTTATTCTGCAGTAATTCTACACACCCCCCTGCTTTTAGCAGAATAAGCTTAAAATTCAAGCCCCACAGAACATTTGCTCCTGAGGAATGAGTCCTCCTGGCTAATCCCCAAGTGATTTAAATGCACATAAATAAATACACTTAAGATAAATGACTGGACAAGATCATGTAATTTGCCTCTGCAGTGAGAATTACCCCTTTAGCTACAGCAGTGCTCAGCACAGCCCATATGCACCCACGTACCTGCTCCAAAGCAAAATCCCAAAGGCGCTGGTCCCCTCCTTGCTCTGCTGCTTATCCCAAGTGAAGCCACGTCTGGGAAGGTCCCGGTCATACTGGGAACCACAGGGTAGCGCCAGCTCTCCAGCTGCCTCTGCCTGCCTGTTTGCAAAGCTTCCTGAGGGGAGGGACGGGGTATTCCATCCTTCTTCTTCAGCTGAGGAAAAAATGACGTTTCGCAGGGGTGGCCGCTGCCCAACTCCTTTCTGTGTCATGTGGGATGCGGATGCTGCGGCCGCCCCCCGGCAGGTCCCGGGGCTCCTCCCGCTCCGTCGGGGCAGCAGCACCACGGACAGCGCCGGGCGCGGCAGGGCGGCGGCACCGGGGGACACCGAGGGGACACCGAAGGGACGCCGGGGGACACCAGGGGGGCAGCGGGAGGCCCCCGAGGCGGGGCCGCCCCCGACCCGCGGCGGGGCCCGGCTGCCGGCGCTGACGTGCCGGTTGCCATGGCGAGCGCGGCTGCTGAAGAGGATGCTTTTCTCCCACGATGGTCGCCATGGGACCCCGCCGATTGAAAGGAGCAAATGAATAAGAGGAAGGAGGTGGAGAGAATATTTAACTAGCTTCCTCCGGGAATTTGTGCCTTTTTTTTTTTTTTTTTTTTTAATTCCCATGTGGATACTGAAACTCAGACAGCCTGGTCCGTTTCCCTGCTTAGCCCCCAATTCAAAATTCGAGGAAAAAACCTTTTTTATTTTGTGGGAAATGGCACCAACACAATTTCCTAATGTGCTCTGTCACATACACTTTATTAAGCAAGTTGGAATAATAACAACCCATCAATCGTCTCTCACAAACATTTTTCCTGCAGAATTACAACAGCTCTATAAATTGTATTACACTGCAAGTTTAAGGAAAGAAGAGATCATTTCAGTACTGGCAAACTTTCTGCCTGTGAACTAAGGAAGAAATTTTTTTGAAGTATGGATTTCTATTGTTTTGGGATTTCTGACTTGAAATGCATTAGTAAACTGAACAAACAAAGGCTGGATATTTTCCTGTTTTCCCTCATTTTTCATTGGAGAACTCCACGTATGTTTTTATATTTAATTTTTTTTACTAGATGAGAAAAAGTACAGTTTTTTATTGAAAAAATATGTCAAGGAAGAACTAATCAATGTGTTTTTTCCCCTCACTAATTCCCGTGGCATCGTTCAGTTTCCTATATTTTACACTATTAAGTTACATTACTAACAGTGGAGTGGGCATCCTGGGAATCAGGTCAGAAACATAGAATATGTCTAGACTAGGCTAGAAATAGGTAAGGTGTGGGCAGGTCTTCTTTGACTGAATAACATAGAGAGTGTCAACAGGAATTGTCTGTTAATCTTCTAGTGAAAGAACTTGAAGGGGAGCATCAGATGAAGGAACCTGATTCAGAACATGAAGAAGGGGTGTAGCAGGGAGTTCCTCAAAGTGTGGGTGCAGTCTCCTGGGGTTACTTGTCAAAGGATGGTGTCGATGCAGAATTTCTCATGAAATTGAGGAGAGATTGAACAAATGTTAGGAAAATCTTAAATAGAACTCTAATTCTAAATTAATAAAACGTGTTGCTTTCAGAAAATCATCTGAGATCAGTGTATTGGAGGTTGGGAAAACTCCTGGAGAAAGGATTGTACTGAGGTTCAGTGAAAGGTATTTTTAAAAACAAACCAATAACTTTATGAAGTTTGGGCTGAGAGTGTGACTTTCTAAATACACCTACAATATGCCTTTGCCCTGTTAAAGAATTGCAATAGTGATGGCAGCTTGGCTGTACACCAGCTTCATTGCCAGATATTTCACACAGTGTTTTGCTTTTCAAAGTTTGCTGGGCTTTTTCCCAGCAAGCTGGTTGGTTTTTTTTTTAAACTGTTTTCCTCCCTGTGCTTGTCAGTGTTAGAGGAAGATAACCTATATTTTTGCCTGCTTTCCAGCTTAGTTTTCCTGACAGTGCAGGAGGGTGAAGGAAAGTTGCCTGACATCTGTGTTGAGGAAGTGTTGCCCAGGGAGATGGAAACTGCTTAGCTGACTCACACCTCAGTTCCTCCAGTTCAGGTGTGGAACCTTTGGCAGTTGTAAGTGCACCACATTTTGAAAGAAATCATAAAACCCTGATAGTTGTTTTGGGGTTCACTTTCCCCTTCTCGCTCCATAGACAGAAGGATGACACCTTGACGTATTTAGGTATGTTAGTTTTTAATGAGATTTGCTTACATTATCTTCTCCAGTGGCTGTTGGATTGGTCAAGCCTTTATAAAATCCAAGCACATCATTTTGGTATTGATAAAGTGGAAGAGGGTGAGGATGTACACCTCCTTCATTATATCCAGAGAGCCTGAGATATCAGTCATTATTACTTAGAGACTTGTTTCTCTGACAAGACCTAAGCAATTTTCTCAAGTTTTTCCCAAACTACCCCCGTTATTCCAAATCTGATGTCAGTTGTTGCCAGAGCCACAGTTGCTGTTGATTATTTTGGAACTGCTTTTGCAGAGCAAAGTAATTTTCATTCAGCATCAATCTGATCTTATTGTGTGGGGTTTTTTTGGCCAAACCTGGAATAAATCTCCGATATTTTATTTTTTTTTTTTTTTAACCTGTTACATTCCTGGTACTAAGGAAGCTTTTATTTCTGCCAGTGAATCCAGAGACAAACCCAGACAGAGATGGCAAGTACCCCAACTGACACTTTGACACTTGACAAGTGACAAAAGGGTTCACCACCAGAAAGTTTGCTGTGGGGAGGGGGATAAGAGAAATAGATCCTATGAAGGGATGAGAGATAATAGGTGCAAATTGAAATGTATGGAGTGTTGTGCCTTCCATGTGTTGGGGTCATTACGGCTGAGTTACTCCTTGGGGTGCTACTCCGCACGGAGTCTGTGCTTGCAGGGGCACGCAAAGGAAAATCATGGTCATTTTTACACAGGGATAGACTCTGATCTGGCTTTGATATTCCTAATGTGTCCCTTCCAATTCAGGATATTCTGTCATCCTGAGTTTTCCATTTTGCCAGAGGGATCAGGCTCTGGGGCTCAGTACACAAAGGTCACCAGCCTGGGGGGCTGGAGGTAGCTCTGGGGTTGCACCAAGAAAAGTCTGTCTTAAATTCCTGCTTCTGTTGGTGCCTCAGAGGTGTGGTTCTGGACCCACTGTTTAATGTCTCTGGGCCAAAGTCTGAACAGGAGAATCTGCACTGGGTTGAAGTGAAGCTGCTGTCCACTGAAGCCCCATGACAAATCCCAGCCTGTTACTGGTTAAACCATCTCCACTGGTAGTCCTGGGGCTGAATTTGTCTCAGGGCCTTGAGAACTTGAACCAGTGCATGAATGATTCCAGATTCTCTAAGAACGCTGCATTTCAGCCTGGTTTTGTCTCAGACATGGACAATGATCCCTCAGTATGAATTGTGCCACTAAAGAGTGGCCCACCAAGAGCAGAGCTTTTTGTTTTGTTCTGTTTGTTGTTTTCATCTGTTTAAATCCCAACAGTGGTTCAGAGAGTAGTGAGAAATGCCCTACAGCTGAGGGCATACCATATCTTTTCTTAGCTGTGCTCAGACCCCTCTAAGGTCTGACCTTGCCCCTCTGGGGTCTCAGCACAGACATGTGAAAATAAAGTGAAATTCTGGGATAACAAGCTCTGGGAACACCTTGTATGAGCTTGGTGTGGAAAGTAGTAACTTGCCAGAATGAAATATGACTCGCTCTCCCTGGTGTTTGGGAAAGTAGGGGGATGTCTAGGTTTCTGTTAATTTAAAGCTTGTTATGAACTCTTTTACTTTGCTTCCTCCCCAAGCACTGCATGCAAAGCAGGAGTCACTGGTCCTTGGAGTGAATATACCGTACTGTGTGCATCCTAACGGATGTCATTCCACGTGACCTACATGCACAGAGAGCAGCTGGGATGAGTCAGATCTCTGTAGCTGAGGCTGCCACAGCCTCTGCTTTCTTGAATTAATGCATATGTTTGAAAGAGAGCAGAACTGATGTCGAGAGAAGCTGCAGAAAGATCTGTAACAGCTTTAAAGAGGAACTCATTCCCTGGAAACACTGATCCCTTGCCTCTTACTCAGAGAGAGTTTTCCAATCATGTGGTGATGTCAAAGTCAGGTCAAGAGGCTGAGGACAGAAAGGATTGCTGGCAATGCTGGTCAGGGAATACTAAACAGGGAGGGAGATATGGCATCAGAAGGAGCTATGGCAAGCACAGGAAACATGGATAATCCACTGCTAAGGAAAACAGAGTCACAACTTATTCAGTCTGTACGCACTCTTGGCTGAACATGACTGATTTGATTGTTGGGGTGGCTACCTCCTGCTCAGCAGAACAAAATCTGTTTTACTTTCCTGATAGGGCCAGAGAATCCAGAACAGCTCAGATGTGGTCAGTGTAGTTTGGGGGCCTTGTATAGAGCAGAACTGGGGATGTGAGCTTGCCTTAAACCAAAGCAAAACAACCCCCACTGAACCCCAAGTTTATGAATTGCTCTCATCTGCCTACCTTCAGAGAAGAAGCCTGGATTCCTGCAGGCTTTCCTGGCTCTCCTTGGAAGAGCTATCATCACTAGAAGTTTAACATGTTTATCAATAAGCAGGATTATTTCCCCACAGTGCCGACACTTTATAGCAGCTTCACCTGAGGGGCTACAGAGATGGGAACTGGCTCTACATCAGCACCATAAAAGATAATACTCTTCCCAACAGCAGATCTGGTTTCCCAGAGGCGTTGAGGGTGAGAGGAGTTAGTTTTTAGCTGCTGTGTCACATGACCTTGGTTGGGTTAAGGTCATGTCAGGTGCTGAGTGTGTGCTCCAGCTTGGCACAGCAGCTCAGGGGTCAGCCAAGCTCAGTGCCATGTGCAAAAGCCTCAAAAGGACAGTAATTTAAACAATCTTAACCCAAAGCTTTTCCTTGCACCACACAGACCTGCTGCAGCCATAAAGGCATCCTGCCACATCCCATCAGACAGGAGCCCTTAGTCCTCAGCCTGTTTCACCCGGCAAAACTTTTACATAAAATTTTTCCCTGTGAGCCAAAAATGAACTAAGCATTGAAGGGACCAAGCCTTCCTAGCAGTAGAGGTAATTAGTCTCTTTGGTGCTGAAGTCTCTCCTGAAAATAGAATGAGAGGCTTGCTATGTTGACAAGAACAATGGTAAAATAGATTGCCAAAAGCTTGGCTAATTATGATGAGCACTGTCTTCTGCTTGGGGAAACAGAAGAAAAGGAAGTGAAATAGTAGAACTGTGAATTGAGCCCTTATCACCCAGGTGGAAATTAAGAAATAGGACTTCCTTGAAATTCTGTAAATTTATCCTTTTGAATAACCACCAAGATTCTGCATATAAAAATTCCCATAAACATTTTACAGGTTCACATTTAACACATTGGCTCTTTTCAGGTATTTTCTAGAAAATCCTTGCCTTGTCTCACCTTTGGCAAAGGAGAGCGAGGGATCCCCATAACATTCTCATCTCACGTACTTTCCTTTCTCATGCTCCCTTTTTGAACACTGCCTATGCAGTGAGGGAGTCTGTTTAGCAAATCTGGCATTGGGCTTGGGAATTCCATGTGTTCCAGCTGTCCTCAGCTAGCTGCTGCTGATGGCTGAGAAACCAGCTCCACCTGCTCCTCCAAAAGATGCAATAGAAGTGGCTTTACAAGGAAAACACACCTAAGAAGTGCTGCAGGTGTGTTTGCTTTGAACCTGATGACAATCTCATTAAAACCATTAAAAAGGCTCCCCATGACTTCATGAGGGAGGTAATTTCCTCCTCTGGAGTTGTCTGGTTGAGTTGTGTAAAGGAAACAAAGTCAGGCTTTATCCTGAAGTTGTTTACAAAAAACCTTATTCCAGGGTTAGTAACTGATGAATCAATCCTTTCAGAACCCCAGAGGTCAAAGGGCTGCTTATGACAACTGATAAAGCACCCCTGAGTGATGCTCTCCCGGCATCCCTGACAATGCTGCTGATAGGCATATCATGCTCATCCATCAGTCTTTTATGGGCTACTTATAAATGCCACATCACTGTGAATCTCAACTAGCAGAACAAGCAACTCCTGTGGCAGAAATCTGCCCATGAAGTTTGGAAACTCACTCAAGTGATTTTTGGCATTTGCAGAATGCTCGGTTGGTGGATTGAATGTTGTGAAATGTATTTCTGGGAGAATATGAGAGATGCTCCAGCCACATGGGTTCCTAATGTGCTATTAGAAAACCAACTTATTTTCTGGCTTAACATTACCATTGTAAAAACAAAGGGGTAGGGGGGGAGGACAGGGAGGGGACAACTTATTTTATACAAAATACAATAAATAACAGACAAGCCCTGAGAATGGACATGAGGCTTTGCTACACATTGTCTGTTTTCCCCCTCACCTCTGAATTTGCATTTAAAAATGACCGTGAGGCCATTATATGTGTTTGTGATATGAATAGCCATTATCTATCACTCACTGGGGGCACCAGATTTTCTTACTTGAAGAGATATGGTGATTTCTTTCCCCACCGCTGTGCTGAGAACTGAGGTTATTTGTGAGGCATTCCAGCCCTTAGTTTGAATCCTGTCTGGGAGCAGCCTAAATGAAGTCACCCTTTGAAGTGTTAACAGTGGCACTGCTGGACTCAGACCTTTTGTCTTCCCTGGGTGAAGCAGTAGCTGCACACCCAGTGCCAAGGGGAGGATGGGATGGTGCAGGAAGGCTGGGGATGGCTGTGGGGACATTGCTCTCCCCCGGAGGCAGTGAGGCTTTGGAAGATGGTGATCCCAGAGTTACCTCACTGAGCAGGGGTATTTAGTATGGTGACATCTGTGTCAGGATGTAAAGTCCTCTCCGAGCATCAGCTGAGCACCCAGGTCATTAATCCTTTTTGGGATGGGTTCAGGTTTTACTCCTCAAGCTGGGAGAGCACATACATTTGTGGCTCTTATGAGCAGCTCCAGCAGGGCTCTGGCAGCTCTCAGCTTGTGTCATGGTTTTAAACCAGTAACTAAAGAAATTACTTATTTCTTGTTGTGAGATATGGATTAAAACAAGAGCAAAACAGGCTTAAAACTTAAAAGGGATAAAGACAGTTTATTAACAAACTACAAGAATAAGAACACTAGAGTAAATTTCCAGAAAACCCCTTCATCTTTTACATTTTGATCGTTTCTTTGTACAGATGACATGATAACATAGAGACAAATAACTTTAGAACTTTGGTGGTTAAAAAACAGTCTCAATTTTTGTTAGAGTCTTTTCATCAGTCTTTGTAGAGAAACTGAAGTCTCTTTCTGCCAATCTATGGAGTTTCTCACGAGGAAACTATTTTTGTCATAGTTTTCCATTTCTCTAATGCCAGCTGCCCGGAAATCTGTCATTAGATCCGCTCCTCCCATCTCACATCTCTCCGAGGTGTGTATGGGTCAATAAAGTCTAGGGATTTCATTTTTAAGGATGAGTTATTCAAAGGCAGAAGTCCTCTTCATCTGTTTCTGTGAGCTCTCCTGGAAAACAGTTTTCTCTTTGCCCCCAAGGCTTCAAAATCTTAATCTACTTAATCCCAGCAACTCACAGTATCCCAAGTACTTTTTCTTTTGCTCAAAACTTACACTTTGAATACTCTATTCCTCCCAATACTCTTATCATGAATTAAAGGAGTCTTTTATACTATTATTGTCCATCTCCATAGCTTTAACAAAAAGATATTTCAGCTATTAAGCATCTTCTTATTCTCTCTTTCTCTCTCTCTTATTTAAAACTTAACTCTTTTCCTCACTGTTGCATTGGTGGTTCTATGATGTCTTCTCTATGTTAATTGTCTCTCTCTCTCTCTCTGTCGTTCTGAGAGAAGGAGTAATCTGTATGTTTACTCAGGTAGTAAAAGAATTAGAAGGTTTAAAAGCTACAAGAGTTCATAGTGTCAGGTTTCAGTCCAGCAGCAAAAACTGAAAACCAAGCTCGGCTGACCGGCGCTGCTTCTCCCCCCGCCCCCTCCACCCCGCGGCCTTGTCGGCCTGGAGGGGGGGGGGGGGGGGAAGAGGCCAAAAAAGAGCCTTGTTACCTTGTCAAAGGCCGGAAACGAAAGAGACTAAGAGAACTCTGTCTGTACTTCTTAAGGGGGTGTTTACAAGTTGAATTCACTTTTTAATGGTCAGATCTGCTGTCAATTCTTGGAAATTACTGATAATTGGTCAGGAGGAAAAACTCCCATCAGCCACCAGCAGCTTCAACTTCCCCTCTTTCCAAGCTGTCTTAAAGGTAAAGCTACCCCATGAAAGCTTGCATGGGGGAAGGACAGAAGGATGCACATCACAGGGACTTCAACCTCTCTTCTATCTTCCCAATGGATTTTTACAATTGTGGCAGAGAAAATCCTCACATGAATAAAACTGTACAAGAGAGAAGTGTATTATTCCAAAGAGACAGAGAAAAGAGTGACCACAGGTGGTTATTGTCATTTATTGTCTATATCAGCTTGCTTTTGGGAAAACGATGTTCAAAGGGGTCTGCTCCTTGTCCCAACCTCCTGGCCAAGAAGGCTTCACCATGAGGAATTTGACCCGAAGGATATATAAACCAGAAGAGAGATGCAGCAAAAGTCTGCCAAGGGCTGCACTTACGCTTCCTGAGTGGCACGCCACTGTAACTGTAACTTTTCACACATTGACCCAGACTAGAACCCGCAGCAGCTCCGCGCGGTTTGTCTTCACCAAGCTCTCTGCATGAAGAAGTTCCCTGAGCGCGTTTCGGAACGCAAATCGCTGCTGCCCTCCCGCGGCCCTGGCTCTGCGCGCCGGGAGGATGCTCCGTGTGTCCCACCGCATCCCCGCACGGATCCTCTGCTCCGCAGGGACGAGGGAGAGCCTCCAGGCACGGGGCTTTTCACATCTCCTCCCACTCGGATACCTGAGTTTGAAGCCTCATTTTTTAAAATCAAAGAGCAGTAACAACTTAACTGTGTTGGTCATTTAAGTCTCCTTGCTTCTCTCCTTGAGAGGGTGATGAAGTCAAGACTGTCAATGCAGAGTGATTGAATCCGTGCAGTGACAGTGACAACCACGACCAGGTTTCCCTGGAACCCATTTTTCCCCTGCATTTGCCTATTAGGCCTTCCCAGTGACTGGTTGGAGGAGGTGGAAACTCCTCAAGAGTCTGTGTTGTCTCATTTATCTTCCCTATCTCACACATTTGCACTCATTTCTTGCAGAACCAAGGGCCAGAGATGCCCACACTGCCATAATGAGACTTCAGGAAAGGAGAATTATTATTAAAGGAATGTCAAAACAACAGCAGTTGCAAATTAAACAAATGTACTGTGCCAGGTGACAGCTGGGGAGATCGTCATGTGTTAAGTGTGGCTAAATTCCATACTAAGTTTAAGTCTGGATTAACCACCCTGAAATAAGTAAAGTAGCTTTGGTCATACTCTGATGTCTTGGAGAGAAAAACTGGCCATGCAGTTTTGTGAAAAAATGAAGCAGATGAAGAGCTTCAGAAAAAGCTCTGTCAAGAAAGGGTTGGTCAAAGCTGTTGGATTTCATTCTGTCTTTTCTGGTAGCATTTCTGAGTCTGGCTTCTCATACCACATTTCTCTATTTTTAGAAGGATTTTTGAAGTTGCCTTTATAAAAGAGGCCTGGGCTCTGCTTTCTCTTACACTGTTGTATGCCTGGCTATTTCAATGTAGTTCAGCTCTACTTGAGCTTTCATAAACGAGAAAAAAGAATCACAATTTGTCTTACTGTTGCTGAGCAGCAGGTAAGTCACAACTGGCTCAACAGACACCTCGAATGCTGTGAACAGAAAGATTTGGGCCTGACTTCTGTCCTCATACACAAACCCTGCTGACATCAACATCTGAGGGCAAAATTTGGCATCTCTTGTCTTTGCCTGTCCCTCAGCTTTGTAGTTGGCATTGGCTTTGAGAACAGAGGACAAATCTCATTGCTCGCAACCTTGTGCTGGGGCCATATGGCATAAATTACCTGTCCCACCTCACCTCTTCCTCCAGGCCCTACAAATTATGATGGAGTTCAGCATGATGATGGTGCTATTTCTCTTCTTCCAGAGCAGTACCATTCAGAAACACCTCTGCTGGCACCACTCTTGGTTTGCAAATGAACCCAGGTTTTGCCCAAGTCGGTGGTGCTGTGTTGGTTTGTGCAGCTGGTGCTCTGGAGCATTGAAGTTATAGGAATTTAAACATTCTCAGGAAAGGAAAATGGAGGCGGATGTCTCCCCTGTTGTTAATACTGTCTGATCTTTTTTCCTGTACATTCTCCAGTGTATCATTTAGCATGTGAGCACTTCAGGGAAGAGGAGAGGAAGGAAATATCCTTAGTGGTTCTTTCGTGAAATTAGGTCAATTTGGTGGTTTGTTTTTTTTTTCCATAGACAGCTGTAGATTTAACACTGCAGACTTTGCTCTTTCAAAGTGTTCAGGCCTCCCTTAAACTGTGAACTTGGCTTAGAAAAGGTTTAGTGCTTACACCTGAGTGAGGTTAAATCCTACCTTTCCACTTGTACTGGATGGTATATTTTTTAGGCAGTATGCCTGATATCTGTGTAGAGACACGTGGTCTGTCAGGTATGAGTCTCTGTAGATGGAAATGATGGATAATCTTATTGGAAGGGTTTGAAAATGATTTGTCTTTGGAGCTTCTGAAATAGATTGGTCCCAAGACACTGCAGTGTGCTACCCAATATTAGTACATTGTCTGTGTTCTTACCCTCCTTGGAGTGACCTGCAGCCACTTTGCCAGCTTGGAAAGAAAGCTGATAAGTGTATTTAGGGGTCAGTGCTCCTTTTACAAGAAAGCTGCGAAGCCCATGGTAAGTATCTTTCAAGAGCTAGACTAAGTAATTGAATGGGTGCAGGTATAATCAAGTTGCCCTGCTCTGGGCTGGAAGTAGCTGCCTGCAGCAGGGTGAAGGACGTGATTCAGCTGTGCAAGCCCTGTTTCTGAATTGGTGAGCTAATGAAATGTCAGTGGCAGTGATGGATTTTGAATTTGCTCCTGCCAGTGCTCTCCTGTTATCTGCAGTGAATCATGCACAGCTGTGGCTGCTGGAAGATGAGCTCCAGGGTCTGGGCTAAAAAAGGAGCAATGAGAAGTTCTCAGCTCCTGCACTTCAGGCAGAAGAAAAATTTTTTATATGGTGAGTGAGATGTGTTGCCTTGTGCTGAGTTATTTAGAGAAGGGAACAGAATTCAACTCTTCTTTTTAAAGACTCCTTGTAGGGAGCCAAAGCCTGACAGCCTGGAAACAGGAGGTCTAGACACTCCTTCAGTCTTCCAAATCACAGAAATATAAGTCTCTTACAGATGCCTCAGTAGGTGGTTTAACTATCACTTTTAATCCTTCTGTGCCTCAGATCCCTCCTTTTTAAGATATAGATATATGTTGCAGCCATGGTGGTAGTGCAAATATCTCAGGGACTGTGACATTTTCTGCTATCTTGTTACTGTGGTGGAAAAATATAGAGGCAGGGCATTACTCTTTATTGTTAAATTTCCAGACCTGGAATTTTAAACTAGTGTATGTTTTGGAAACAGAGTGAGGGAGGGCTAGAGACAGAGGGAACTTGCTCAGCCTGTGCAGGGAATGGGCAAAAAGACTGCTCCAAATCTTCCCCTCTTGTTATGGGACTGTGCTGATGGATTTTGAGAGGAAAACCTGTGGGACTTCCAGGCAGTCTGTTATTGCAGCATGGAGCTCGGAAGGTCTGGAGCTGATGAACAGAGGTGTCAGAAAGCTTGTCAAAAAGCACCATGAGTCTGCTCAAATAGCCTTCACAAAATAATAAAAGACGCACCCTGACATTTCTGAACATCAGGGATGAGAAGAGGTCACAGAAACTTGGGGTCCTGCAGCAATGCCCTCAGAGGCCAGCAGTATTTTTGGAGCTACACAGCTTTGGCTATGTCCCTGTAGAAGGAGTGTCCACTTAATTAATCCACTTAACTTGTGGCTACCAAATGCTTGACCTAAGGAGAGAAAGGATCTAATATGGGGCTTAACACCTCTAGTGGATTTCCTGGCAAGCCTAGGCATGAGATTTTTCTTACAGAGATTAGTAAGATTGCTTGGTAGAAATGGAAATCAGAAGACCTGGGCATGGTTAAAGGAGGAAACAAGGAAGGGATGGTATAACTTCAGGTTTTCCTATGGGCTACGAGAAGATAAGATTATATTTTGGGAAGTGGAATGCACTTTTTTTAGTGATGGGAAAGAACAGTGCTTTGAAAAGCCATAACGTGAGAGGGATGGAAATGGAGGATATGTAGAAATATCTGAGACCTGGTCTGAGACCAGGAGAGTACATTTATGAGGTGTAGCCAAGTGAGGAATTATATAACAATGAGAAAGAGAAGAGCTCAGCATCTACATCAGCTCATTCTTACTTATTTTTAATATTTTTCTGGCATAACATGGAAGAGTCCCAAAATAAAATTGCTATTTCTTGCTGTGTTTCAGCCTCTATCTGGGACAACACTTGCTCTGCTTCTGATACAGAAACCTCAAAAATCTGCTTTGAAACTGAGGGAGTCATTTAATCCCTGTGCTGGTAATGGCATCTCAACAGGTGACCAGAGGGGTGTTTGAGCAGCTGCTGGCAGTTCCACAGCCTGGACAGGGAGGCTGACTGAGCCTCATCCTTCAGTGGAACTGCATCAGTAATCTTTAACAAGAATTTGGAGATGTGAAAGTGTTCACAGCACAGTATATGCATACACATGTACACGTTTATCTGAGGAGAATTTCCCCCAGTGCTGGCCTTGTCCTATTCTACACCTCCAGCTCTTTCTCCCCTGATGAAGTGGCAGGGTGAGAGGTCTTCCTGTGGCTGCTGCCTGCTTGGAGGGTGAGATGAAGGTTTTGGAACCCCTCGGCATGCTGGATTCTGCAGACATCAGTTGTGTGGCAGACTCAGCAGAGGGAGCCCGGCGTTCAGTTCTGGAGCTGAGGAGGGAGCAGACCTGATGCATCTCGGAAGGGAAGATCGCCTTCCTTTCCCTAGCTCTCCAGCGGCCCGGAGCTCGCTGCCGGAGTGGGAATGCTTCGGCAGGACCGCACGTTTCCCTGTGTGAGTGTTTTGTGCTGTCCGTGCAGCTTTTTGAAGCACTCAGAGCCTGCCCCTGTGATGCTGTGCTCCCAAACTCAGCTCTCCCACAATATCCTGGCGGCAGCTGTCATTCTACTGGAAAAAGTGATGCAGGAGGAGGAGAACTCTATATAGAATTGGTCTGCATTGTCCAAACTTGTTTGCTATCCAGTGGACTTTTATTACTCTGAAACTCCCCAAACATTCTGCTGCCTGGCACTGGCCCTGCCACCGAAGGGCTGGTGTGTTCAGGCTGGGGAGGGAGGTGTTTCTCTTGTGTGGCAGCTCCTCAACACCCTCCCTGTGTTAAATATTAACCTATTGCTGCTGATCTTCCAGGCCATTTTACTCTACCTCCAGTTGTCTTGACACAAAAGGAGAATATTTGGAGTGTAATTTGAATTTTCTATGCCTGTTTGCTGCACTGTTAATTTTTTGATTGAAAAATCAAACTCTCAGCTAAAGTAATATTTTTTAGAAAACATCTTACTAGAATATTTTTGGTCAAAACCTAACATGTTTTAACTTTCATCTGCAAATCTTTCATATTTGTGACAGCCATTGTGTGAAAACATTTGCTTCTCATGTTAATAGATATTTTCCCCCAACAACAATTAGGACTTTATTTTGGAAACTTCCTGTTTTCCAAAGAGTTTTTTGTTTGAGCAGCTGGTGTGCCCAGTCCTGGTTCAACAAAAGCTGTTCATATTCCAGGCCAAGAGGCAGAGGAGATGATGGGCAGCAGTGTTGTTTTTGTGGCTGTGCATTGTTCAGGATAGCAATAGTTAAGAAAAGATGATTCTAAATTAAAACAAGCAAAGAACCGACCTCGGTGACATATGTAATGAAAAACATTTCCTGCTTCTTTATCCCAGAACTTCAAGATTTGAGACTTTTTCAGGTATGTCTGTTTTGTTTGCTTACACATCCATGACTTACCTGAGCTGAAGGATTTGCTGTGTAACTGGCAGGCAGGAGGTAAAGCCCCAACCCAAGGCATCAGACATGACATTGCTGTGAGCTCACTTTTTGTTTCCCTCACTTCTTGCCTCTCTTTTCTCTTTGCAGTGAAGGAGAAACCTGTCCTCTATGGGGTCCCAAACTGAGTTTTGGCACAGTCACCCTGCAATTTGAGCTAAACTGGTTTGCCTGTTCCAATAGGTAAGAGTGAAGAAAACAAGCCCTACTACTAAATGCTTTGGTATGCCTATGATTTTAAACATAATTTGGCATGTAATTTGATTCCCTTTAAAACAGGCCAGCTGGTAAAAGTCTAGCTCTAACAGGCACTTGAGAGGAATCTCAGCAAGTTAACATGCTTTTAACACACCCTGCTCCATCATTCAATAAAGACCTGTTGGGGAGCAAGTAGTTATGCTCTCTAATGGTGCTGTCTGGTCTACTGGAGCACAAGAGGCACTTTCCAGTCTCTACCACCATGTTCTCTCCTGAAACAGAGGGTAATAAACCAAATGAAGAGTTTGTGAGCCTCTGTGTCATGTTCAGTTGTGGCCTGACTGAACAGGACAGTTTCCACCCTTTAAATAACAGCATCCATGCAAGTGTGGCTGCTTTGATGGATAGATCTCCCTGCAGAGGTTTCACCCTCAATCAGAGCAAGTGAGTCATAACCATTGTGGGCAATTGCAGTCCTGGGAGGACAGTAAAGTCTCCAAAATGCTGGTGGGAAAAAAGAGTGACCTTGAACCCCATGCCCCTTCCGGACTAATGCAATTTGATTTTCCCTACAAGCACACCATGGATAATCTGAGAAATACTGTCCATGGTTAGATCCACCCCTTGGTCTTGTGCCCACTTATAGGTGGCATCTCTACCCTGATGACCTGAGGTGTCATGGGCCCATTGACCTAGGAACAACTGACCCTTGTGTTGCCAATCTAAGTCTGTCTTTGACACCTCTATCTTTGCAGCCTGATCCACCTGTTCACTGCTTCGGTTCTCCTCATTAGCCTGACTCTTGGGGACATGGGCATCTGCATGACAGACTTTCACAGGTAGCTTCTCTGCCTGAGTGGCAATGTCTTTCCACTCATCAGCAGCCCAGATTGGTTTTCTCCTATGCTGACAATTGGCCCTTTTCCATCCTTCCAGCCATCTCCATAGAGCATTGGCTACCATCCATAAATCACTTCTCTCTCTCAGCAATGTCCAGGGCCTGTAGAATGGCCTTGAGTTCAGCAAGTTGACTTGATCCGTCTTCTCCTTCAGTAGCTTCTGTGACCTGTCGTATGGGGCTCCATATGGCTGCTTTCCACTTTCACCTCATCCTTATGATGCGACAGGAGCCATCAGTGAAAAGAGCACAATGTGTTTCTTCTGCTGGCAGTTGGTTATATGGTGGAGCTTCTTCAGCCTGTGTCACTTGTTCCTGCTCCACTTCTGTGGACCTGATTTTCTCTGAGCCTGAGAGAATTGCAGGCTGTCAGCGGCTGATCTGTTCCCAAGGGAAAGTTTCTTGGGAGATCTTGCACTCAAGGATAACATTTGTAAACCATCTTTCTTTCTCAAAACTGTTCTACGTAACTGTAGATAGCGTATTTTTCTCTTGTCCCACCAATGGAACAAGAGGTGGCGTTCCCTTGACCAATCATGTTAACCCTGTAGTGTAAGACCCTATAAAAGCTGAAAAGTTGAGAGAATAAAGTCCGCTTTTCCTAGTCATTCTGGTGCGTGCTGTGAACCCACACTTCTATATCATGTCCAACAGTGATGCACTTCATCAGTGAGACCAAAGTTTTCACCTTCCAGCTAGTTTGTAATTATCTTCAAAATCCCAGGGTGATTTGGGGTTCCAATACGGGCGCGCTGCGTGATGAGGGCGATCCACTTGCTCCATGTAGCATCAGTGGCATGGTGGGTAGCAGGAACCTTTCCTTTGAACAACCACCCCAGCACTGGCAGTCGGGGTGCCAGGAGGAGTTGTGCTTCTGTGCCAGTCACTTCTGAGGCAGCTTGAACTCCTTCATAGGCAGCTAAAATTTCCTTCTCTGTGGGAGTGTAGTTG
>NC_031773.1:71074003-71074781 GCF_001522545.3 Parus major | reverse complement strand
ACTAAAGCTTCGTATTTTTGTGGCTCTGATGTGCCAGGCCATCGGATCCACACCGTCCAAAAGACCCGGTTTTCCCGTGCCTCTTCCTGGCTAGAGGCAGGGCCCCTCTAGCACTGGTCATCCTCTCCTCCCTGGGCATACATGCTAGATGTTCCTTCAAGGGGATCATCCTCTTTTCTGTAATGTCTGGCAGTTTGGTCACGGGAGGTTGAGGGCACCTTCACTTTAGAGGAACTTTTCTGGTTACTGGTTCCCTGCCTGAGTTGACGCACTCGTGCTGCCAGGGCAGAAGTGGGTTTCCCATCCCACTTTCCCATGTCTTCCCCATGGTCACGTAGAAAGAACCACAGCTCAGCTCATGGGGTGTACCCTCTCTCTCTAGCTGGGGGACATTGGGCTTGGACTTTGGGGCTTGTGACTCACACTGGTCATCCCATATGGATGGGAGCTGTTCTTGTTCATCTCCGCCGTTGTTTCACTCATCTCTTCTTGGAGACTCTTAATCACAGCAGAGACCTGAGCCTGCATCAGGCCATGGGTCATACTTGTAATTTCTAAACTTGTTGGCGACAGAACTCACTGTTTCTGGCTTGTTATCAGCCTTAATTGTTGCAATGAAAGTGGTGTATTCACCTGGCCCTAGATTTGCCAGATTCCACAACATCTGCCCAGTGCACCTGACTTTGTCGGGGTCATTATCATGCTGTTCACCCCTCCCAAGAAGGACCTCTAATATCGCCACTTCTCTCAGCTGTTGGATCCCTTCCTCAATGGTTTT
>NC_031773.1:71072493-71073774 GCF_001522545.3 Parus major | reverse complement strand
CTGTAGCTTCGGCTCCAGAATCCCAGTGGTCGGCCTCGAGTCTCCCCAGGCACTTTCTGCCAAACGCTCCAGGACAAGCCATTGTTCCCGGCTGCAGAGTAGAGCACGTTCTTCACATCTGGTCCTGTCCTGACTGGGCCAAGGGCTACTGCATGAGCGATCTCCTGCTTTATCTGGGCAAAGGCTTGTTGTTGTTCAGGGCCCCAGTGGAAATCATTCTTTTTTCAGGTAACCAGGTAAAGAGGGCTCACGATCTGGCTGTACTCAGGAATGTGCATCCTCCAAAAACCTATGGCACCTAGGAAAGCTTGTGTTTCCTTTTTGCTGGTGGGTGGAGACATTGCAGTGATCTTATTAACGACCTCCATAGGAATCTGACGCCGTCCATCTTGCCACTTTACTCCCAGGAACTGGATCTCTTGAGCAGGTCCTTTGACTTTGTTCTTCTTGATGGCGAAGCTGGCTTCTAACAGAATCTGGATGATCTTTTCTCCTTTCTCAAATACTTCCACTGCCATGTTCCCCCACACAATGATGTCATCAATGTACTGCAGATGTTCTGGAGCCTCACCCTTTTCCAGGGCAGCCTGGATCATCCATGGCAGATGGTGGGGCTGTGCTTCCACTCCTGGGGCAGTCGGTTCCAGGTGTACTGCATGCCCCTCCAGGTGAAGGCGAACTGAGACCTGCATTCTGCTGCCAGGGGAATGGAGAAAAATGCATTGGCAATGTCAATAGTGGCGTACCACTTCGCTGCCTTGGAGTGGAGCTCCAGCATGTCTGGCATGGCTGTACTCAGAGGTGGAGTCACTTCATTCAAGCCACAATAGTCCAGAGACAATCTCCGTTCTCCTTCAGACCTGTGCATAGGCCTAATGGGGCTGTTGAAGGGTGAATGGGTTTTGCTGACCACCCCTTGGCTCTCCAGCTCACGGATCATCTTGTGGATGGGGATCACAGCATCTCGATTTGTCCTATACTGTCGGTGGTGCACTGTCGAGGTGGTAATTGGTACTCGCTGTTCTTCCACCTTCAGGAGTCCTATTGCAGATGGGTTCTCTGACAGTCCAGGCAAGCTGTTCAATTGCTTAATGTCCTCTGCCTCCACAGCAGCTATTCCAAAAGCCCACCTGAGTCCCTTTGGGTCTTTGTAATAGCCATTCTGAAGGAAGTCTATGCCCAGAACACACAGGGCCTCTGGGCCAGTCACAATGGGATGTTTCTGTCACTCTTTCCCAGTCAGGCTCACCTCGGCTTCCAACAGAGTCAACTGCTGCGATC
>NC_031773.1:71004969-71070173 GCF_001522545.3 Parus major | reverse complement strand
CCTGTACCCATAAGATCCCAGACCCGAAGTAACCAGGTTGTATAAGGCTCAAGCCCCCGCCTCACAATGTCTTTTTGTAACTTACGGAGACTGTCATATGTCAGGGACTCGGTGATTATCTCAACCTCTGGCTTCCCTGTGAGTTGTGAAGGTCCTCCTTTTTTATCCTTATCAAGAGGGTGCTGTGATTTCATCTTAGACTTTCTTGTTTCCACAGGGGCAACAGCTGCTGGCTGTGACTGCCCTTGTGGTTCAGCTGGAACCTGGACGGTTGTAACGTCTGTGGGTTCCACTGCAGCACCATCAGACTCTCCCCCTTTGAGGCAGGGGGAGGGTTTCCCAGCAGCTGAGGAAATGCACTCCTTTAGTATCTCATGCATCTCCCTCACCAGAACACCCACCCACTGTTGGTGGTTCATTTCTGAGGTTGGCTGTGGGGCAGGGGCAGGCTCTGGGGAAGCATCCCTAGTCTCTGGGGCTGTGCCAGGTTCTCGGGCAGCATCCCTGGTCTCTGGGGTAGGTGTCAGGGTGATTATCCTGAAAGCTAAATAGAATAGGCCTATCAGCAACACCAGCTATTTTGTGATATCATTAGCATCTAGAGATTTGAACCCTTTGAAAATTGGTGGGGTAGACCTGAAGAGCTGGGTAAAGGGTTGGGGGAAAATTTCCTCTGGTGTCATTTCCTCATCCTGGGTACCATTTTTAAAGTAACCCAAAACCCATCCAGTTATTGTGCGATTGCTTTGAATCCACGTGCCCGCCTTCCAGAGGAAGTTAAAAATCCATGAATTCTTCACCTTATTAACCCATAAAACAACCTGGGTAACAGCCACAGTGGCCTTAGTTATAGGACTCATGTTTAGGTAAGGTGCAACAAATGGGAGAAGTATAGCCATGACCATGTGCTGGCTGAACCTGGGTAACCTAGACCACATGAGGTCATCTAATGGGGTTTCAATATCCAGCACACAAAAAAAATAGGTTATTTAAGAACTGTTATTCCTTTTTCACCCTTTTTCTCTCAGTGCCCTTGGGCCCCATCACTGGGTGTCAAAATCTGTCTTGGTTTGGAAGACAGGTGTCTGCTAGGGAGGGCAGGAACCCTTCTCAGAATGAAAATGCAGACCCCCTCCCTCCAAATTACTATAATTCTGAAATCAAGGGGCTCTCAGGCAGAGCTCTGGGGATAGGAATAACAGTTCTTTACTAGTATGTATAACAAGGCACACAAACAACAATAACTACAGCGTTAGCAACAAAACAGAACCAGGGACCCCGTGACAGCTTTCTGGGCTGAGATGGGAAGGGATGGAGGAGAGGCTTTGCTTCACAGACCCCTTGGGCAGTCAGTCCCGGTGCTCCTGCAGGGCTCTGAGGAACACTCAGCTGGAACAGCAGGGATGAGCTGAGATCCTGGGCCGGTGGTTGAGGTGTATTTGCAGCGGTGGCTGGCACTGCCACATGTCCTGGCAGGACAGGGGGTGCAAGTCCACCAAGGAAGAAGGAGAAGAAGAAGCAGCAGCAGCAGCTCTGTCTAGATGATGGCGAATTCCCTTCTGTTAGCCACAACAGCTCCGAGAGAGTGTCTTGCTCTCCAGCCCAAGAAACCAGCCAGCCCCCAGCTGCCCCCACCCTCACTTTTTCCCGCTCCCCTTCCCCTCTGGGCCAGCCAAACTCCCTGTGTTTCTCAAGCACCCAACAAGTACCAGCCATCAGGTTTTCCCCAGAACTAATGTACAAAAAATTCCATAACTGAGAAGGAACAAAAAGAATGACACCCACCCCCCAACAGGTGAAGAGCACAGCACTGCTGGAAACCCCTGAGGTGAAGGAGACCAAACTACTCTCTGGGTCCTGGAAAACATGAAGATGTTACCAACAATTCCAGGAGGGAACATTTCAAGGTGAATAGCAGAGCATATCACCAGCCCAAATTTCTTTCTTTAGCCAGGCTGAGTACCAAGGGTGAAGACCGTGGGCTTGAACCAGGGAGACCAATCTCCTGAGCTGCCTGCTGCCAGAACATCTCTGCTGGCCATTCCAAGGCTGGCAGGGCTCATTTCCAGCTCTCTGCCTCACAGGAGGTTGGCTGCTGCTCTTGCTTGAGGGGTGCTCACTGGGTGCAGCCCAGTGGCTGAGGCTCCAGTATGGTGTTGGAGGTTTTTGTGGCACAAGCAAGGGAAGGAGGAACAGCTGTGGGGTGGGTGCCACCTCTGTGGAGACTGAGACACACTGAGGGTGTTTGGCCCAGAGCCTGGTGGCTGCATGAATTGTAGCCACTAGGAGGTCATTTATCATATCCTGTGCAACTAGTCCCCTTCAGCAGCAATTGCTGCTCTTTAACAGCTTCCAAGCAATGCTCCCTGCAGGCTGTGCTTGCTGTCAGAACCTAAAAATCAGAGGGTGAAAAATTCCAAATCTAACCAAATAAAAACACAGCTTCATGGGGATTTTGTGCTTTTCTTTTAAACTCAACAGGTGTTCCTGGTCATCCACAGGGAAAATATCTGCATGCCACTGAAATGAAGCAACTCAAAACCAAACTCTGTGAAGATAATCCCATCTTTTGATTTTATTTGGTAGAAATGAATGGGGAAAAAAAGAAAAAAGCTTCAACTCTGGGTTTTCATGATAACAGAGTGGGAACTTTCACCACCATCCCAGTTTTGGACTGCATTTGATGCAGGCTTATGGAGACAGGGGACAGTTATTAGAGCTGCGTGAATAATCTACAGCAAGTAACTGAATGGAAGTGTTTGGCCTTTTATCTGTTTGCAAACTGTGAGCTTTCCTGGATGTTCTTGAATGTGTTTGTTGTTTGAGATAATACTGCCCATAATTTCTGTGAATAATTATTTATTTGTGGACTGCCTACAAGTATTTAGATAGTCAAAATGTCATTTTTGTTCCATGGTTACATGAGTGCAACCCTGAGACTTCCACCAAGAGTACTCACAGTCAGGAGTGGTAAATTCACTTTCTGTAAAACCTTGTTGAAATCTTCTCAGAAACTGTCTGTCTTGTCTGCTGCAGGGAAAAAAAAAAAGGAGGAAAATGCAGTAAAATAACAGGGGAGGTTGGTAGGGTGTTAAAAAACATTTCCAGGAGACTCCCCTGTGTCTCTGCAGCCATGGAGGTCTTTGGGGATGCAGAGATCCACTGCAGCCCATGGAAGAGCCCACACTGGAGCAGGGTGATGCTCAAAGGAGGCTGTGACCCCCTGGGAAATCTGTGCTAGGACCTGCACAATGGAGACAGGAGTCCACACTGGAGCAGGTTTGCTGGCAGGACTTGTGACCCTGTGAGGGAGCCAGACTGGAGCAACCTGTTCCTGAGAGACTGACCCTGTGGAAGAGTGATTCTCATGGCAGCAGTTTGTGCAGGGCTGTTGCCTGTGAGATGGACCCACTGGAGGAGCTCATGGATTACTCTTTCCTGTGGCAGGGACCCCATGGTGAAGCAGAGGAAGGACTCCTCTCCCTGAGCAGCAGCAGAAACACCCTGTGATGGATTGACTGGAACCCTATTCCCTGTCTTCCTGCAGCACTCGGGGAGGAGGTAGAGCTGGGCAGGAGGAAGTGGTAGGGAGAAGGTATTTTTAAGGTTTTATTTTACTTCTCTACTGTCCTGCTCTGACCTTGTCAGGAGTAAAGTCAGTTAATATCTCCAAGTCTATTTTGCCCATGATGTTATTTGGTGAGTGACCTCTCCCTGCCCTTACCTCAACCCAGGAACCCTCAGTTATATTTCCTCTCCCCTGTTTGCCATGTGTTCACGGGGCCAAGGCAGACACAGCAAATATTCCACCCACGTGCTCTGTAAGCCACCAGAGCTGGACAGCAAAGGGGTTTTATAACCATCTTGTCCTCCAAAAGAATGGTGCAAACCCCATGTCTGGAGTACTCTGAGCCCTGCCATGTTGTGACTGCTTGTCCAGGAGCATCCCAGACAGGTTTCTGACAGTCACCAAACTCTGATAGCAGCTTGGAGAGGAGTTTCTTTGGCAGCAGTGCAGGCAGGACCAATAAAACTTTGCAGGAACACCTCTTGTGTTTGTCTACATGCACAGTTCATCCGTTACCCTACCTGCTTGGATGGTTTTGTGATAAGGACACCTTGAGGGATAAATGGAACAGGGGTATTAAGGAAAAAGTACTCAATAATATAGAGCAACGTGCACCACAAATGAAGATGTATTTTCAGGGGAAAAACAACATTTTGAAAACTAAACAAGGCATGAATTCATTTTGCGTGTCTGTAAAACTTGCTTCTTCATTTCCTTCAACTGATGTTTATCCATTGCTTGTTGTTTATCCATTGCATTCTGAAAGCAATATTCTACAGAAAATGATTTCTTCTGTGTGAGGAAAAAGACACAACTTTGGGAGTTCAAATAAACTAGGGTGTTTATTAAGGGAAAAAAGCAAAGGGGAGGAAGGGATAATGGGTGAGGGAGAAAAAAAGAAAAGAAATTAAAAAAAGGTCTGAGGATTGAGGAATTCTCTGGCAGAACCGGCGTTTTGGTCCCAAAGCAAGAACTCAGCGGCACTGCTGTGAATGCAGCTAATCTGCACTCAAATTTATATAAAAAAGTCTCTAAGAGATGTAGACCGAAGTCTGCAGTGTCGGGTCCTCAGCTGCAGCTAATCCACAGTTAAAGGGCATTTCTTCAAACTTCACAGGTCCTTTTATAATCTGTGTCCCCTCAGCTTGTTGCTGGCAGTCCCACCCCTGTAATTGTTGTTGATGGGTGCTGGTAACATCTTCTGCTCCAACAATTTGCTGGCCTTGGGGTAACTGAGGTTTTGGAGAGAAAGTTCCTCATTAGTATGCACCATTGCCGTGGTGTCAAGTTACAAGTCTTCTGGGGCAGGTTAAAAACTCTTTGTAAGATGCTGCTGGTGAGGGGATTTGCTTTGAAAACCTCGAAAGTAACAAACTTAAAAGAGAATATTAAACTTACAAACAATGCATCAATAGCAACAAACAAATGACTAAGAGACTACAAAAATAGGGATAATGCTCATGACAATTAAACATTCAATTGGAACACACAAAAAACACAACCAGTACAATTCTACAATGAACTACTTCTAAACAACAACAACAACGAATTCCACATGCAAAAGCCAATCTAAGGTTTTATAGATTACATTCTGGAAATATTTCCCAACTCCTGAACCCTCTGTTTTCAAACAGCTTTTCTCTGAACTATTGTATGTGGGTAAGCATTTCCAAAATGTTAGATCTCTTTTGGCTCCCCAAGGAGCACTGTGGGCTCCGCTTTTCTGTTACCTTGTTATACACTGCTAAGAAAGCTGATGGACAGCGCATCAGAGACAGTAAAATATAAAGTAGTGTGGGAAAAGGTGTGGGCTCAGGTTTGGGACATGAAACAGGCTGTGACCTCATGCAACTCTACTCTGTTCCCTTTCCCAGGCTTTGTCTTTACCATTTAAAACCATGAACATGTGGGGTTTTCTACAATAGATGAAGAAAAGAAAATTAAACTCTTTGTAATGGAAGGGGGAGAAAAAAATAACACTGTTCTTTCTTTCACCCTTCCTGCTCTCTTTCTGTGCCATTTTGCTAGGTGCTTTCACCCTCTTTTCTTCTGTTCTACCCCTCATTGTGACTTGTGTATTGTCCCTCTTCTTTGTGTTATTCTTTCTTCCCCCGGCAGATTTTAGTGGAGGGGAGTTATTTGAGGGAGTAAATCTCTGTCCATCCAGCTTGTGACAAGTACAGACTGAAATGAGAGTTGCACTGAAGATGAATCCTTTTTTTTTTGTGGAAAATGAAAACAACAAAAGCTTTTTCTCATATTATTGACATTTTTCAGTGGATATCATCATTGAAGAGTGAACTAAAGCCAGAATTGAGTCTTTGGCTATTGAAACGTTTAGACGAAAATTTGCCAATCTCCAAATTTATTTTTCCAATTCTCCAGTTAAAGAAACTCCCCCAAAATTATTTAAAGAATCTTGCCCATACAACTCCCTCCTACCCCTGCTATTTTGTTCCATTTTGGTCAAAGAACCCATTTTCCACTTGCACTAATTCAATACACTTGTTTTCTTTCAGAAGCCACATTGCAGTAATACTGAGAAAGGAGTCCAGAACCAGCTGAATTAATGCTTTGCTCATGCCTGTTTGTACACTTTTTATTTTGCTTTGCCTTTTTTTGAGCTGCATTTGGTGGGCAATGTTTTATATGCTCAAGAACAGACAACACTCTATAATCCTGCATTAACGCTGAGCTGTATCACCTGAACTGTGGCTGCAGGGGTGCATTGTGTGGTCCCCCCATTTCTCAATCAACTGGTAGCTGGTGGTAGAGGTTCATGCATGCATGAGCTGTAGTTTTATTTCCTGTGGAGGAGAAAAATGATTAAAAAATTGTTCTCAACGAGTTAGGCTGAAATACAGTCTGTCATTTTGGGCTCTACATGCTGAGCATGTGTGTGGAGGGTAATGGAGGGTTGAGATTGATTTGGACCTGATGAAAAATAGTGTGAAATGTTGGTAGTGAAGTCATGGAGCTCCAAGCCAACAATTAAGCTGTGTGAAGGCTTCACCCTTTCCTCTTCTGCAGAGGAAGTTAATTAATGTAATTTACTTTGAAAATCTCAGGTTCTGTTTTTTAAGTGATAAAAGGCCTTGGGGTCATGTTTAAAAGTGGGTGCTGTGAAAGGATGTGGTGGTGGGATCCAAAGCTGTTGTAAAGGACTGCAGAGGATCCTTGGACACAGCATTTCCATGGAGGATGAGGGAAATTTATTTAAAACCAGCACTGACTTGCACCTTAGACATGCTGCTGGTGTGCACCCTGTCTGTCCTTGCCTTGCTTCAGCACATCCCCAGCTCACAGCACCCAGCCTAGTGTTCCACGCTCTGGGCTCTGCCTCAGCATTAAAACACAGGAACAATGCACATTCTTCAAGCAAGATAAAGGATGCTGGTTCTGGGGCAGGTGGGATGCTCCTTTCTTGATTGCAGCCCTGAGGGATCTGGGAAGGGAGACCTGAACTGGAGCACAGCCTGAGTGCAGGAAGTGTGAGAAGGCAGCAAGAGGGGAGCAGGGGCCCACTGCCAGAATGTCCTCAACAGCTGTGGATATTTAACAATATATTGGACTGAACCATCCCCAGGACAAACCTTTTTTCCAAATGTGGGTTGGAAACAGTGCTTGAATGGGGCTGCAGTAAAGTTACAGAGCTTTACCCAGGTCCTAAGGAATCAGGTCACCTTCATTTCCAGCTAGGACAATGATGCCAGTGTCATTTTGTAAAGAAAGAAACGAGCTGTCTGGTTGGCTTCAGTGCCCCTAGGCACACCTCGTTTGTGGGGATGCCATGGTTAGGTCACCAGGAAGGTTAAATTCCATTTCTTAGGCGTGACAGAGACTTGGCCAAAGCTGCCTGTGGGGCCTGGCAGCATCCAGGACAAGGAGGTAATGACGGAGTTGGCAAAGTGTGTGTCTGGCTGCTTCCTTGTCATTAATTAGGGACGCTTGATCACAGCAGGGAAACTCAGGCCAGGCTACGAGAGTTAGCTATAGAAAAAGGTTTGACTCTAACCCCCAGTAAGACTAACTGCTTCTTTCACAGGGAATGTGCAAGACTGAATCAGATTTTGCATGAAAATTATTTTCCATCTTTGTAACCTTAGGGATTTGTGTCACAATCTGGAAATACAAGGGGAGGCTCTGTGGCTCTGGGTGCCTCTGTGTTCCTGTGACTCTGAAGCAGTATTTAAACCCTACCCAATTCCTGACTCTTGCAACATCATACATTTTCTTAATATGAATCTAAATATTACAAACTTCTGTCATAAGTTGTCACTGATTAGTTAAAGACAGTCCTGGAGCTGACTCAGAACACATGGACAGGATGGTCAAGGCCAAGATATTCAATAGGCCTTGTGGTTCTGTCTCCAAACTTTCTCCTCACAGCCTGTCCCAGCATGGGCATTCTGTAAAATGGGCATTTAGGACATGCCCAGCATGGGGAGAATCTGGAATAATCCTTCATGTTGCAATCTTGCACCAGATGATTTACACCTGGACAACAAGCTTTGTTATCCTTCTGGTCACTATCTAGGTGAGGCTCTGCAGACAAGATTTATGTGCTTGCAGTCATGTCTTTCTAAGCTTCAGTTTTCAGCTGCAAAGACAAAAATCAGTGGCTGAAATGCTCTTCCTGAAGACTCTACAGGTCTTGTGTGTTGGCACTTCATGATCCTAGAAATGCAGTTGAGCTTGGCAGGAGTGGCCTAAAACTAGCAGTGTCTTAGACCAGGATGGAAGTTCACTTACCAAACAATGTGGAAGAATGTTTGACTGTGCTTTAATTTACTGTATTGCACTGCTAGCAAAGCTAGGTGCATAAATCGTAGTGATTAATAAATCTGTTATGTCCTCCTTTATTTCCTATTTGCAAACTGCCTGAGGAATTTTCTCAACTGAATTTGTTATTCAGAATTTTTCACTGAGTCATTTCTGAGATAATTCTTGTGTTTTTATCTTCTCTGGGAAGTTGTGCTGAGTCTGACATTGGAGCTGTTTTCATTAGAGACATAAATCTTTCTTTTGTTATTTCAAAATCACATTTCCCATGCTACCATTTGCAATTACAGATATGAAACTTGCTTTCTTTGACTGCTCTTCAACATCTATTTATCACTGGCTGCTTCAGCTGCTGTTGAAATGCTGGTAAACTGTATCACCCTCACATTTATGACCATACACCATACACAGAAGCATGAATTTATTTGCACAGAGGTTAAAGAGAGTGAATGAGCACCTGTGAAATTTTGGGGATGGGGCAGTCGGTAAAGAAAAAAGAAAGTGAACGTAGACTATTACTTCATTCTGTACTTTAAAAGAAAATGTTGGCTACGATGGCCTTTTGCAGGGAGGAGAACCATGAAAATATATCCTGAGAATGGTTATTGGGTTAGGAGTCTCAGGGAAAAGAGGAGGAGAAGTTTCCTTCCCTGCTTGTAACTTGGCTTAGGCACTAACCTGCTCAGAGAACTTTGGGAGATTCGGCAGAAATGGAGATTACTTGTTTCTGGGATCAGGATTCAGCTAAGAAAAAGGTTCTCCAAGACAATTTTTGTCACTGGGTACCCAAATTCCTCCAAGGTCTCACTGGCTACAGCCTCTTTGACCTTGTCCTTTGTTAGTGTAAGGCTTTGGGACATGCAGTTGTGAAAAGGAGAGGCTGGGACAGAAAAGCTGCAGGAAAACACCTTAGTGGAGGAATTTTATTGTTGCATATTTTGGTGGGGTAAGAGAGGAGAAATTTCCTGACAAGCTTGAATTCTAGGGCATTCACTTAAATTAAGCAAAGGGTTGCAGTGGCAGTTGGTGCAATAAGAGTCTCTGAACTCAAAAGCAAGCCAATGCATGCATGCAAAAACATTTGCAATTGTTTAGTGGAACGACAGCCTTAATAGTACATCATTAGGCAGAGGGCCAAGAGGCAAAAATATTTGTAAACAGGATTTGCTAATTTTTTCCACTGGCAAACATAGCAAAAGAAGGAGGGCGGAGTTAGTGCTCTGAAGAGACAGTCAGACTGGGAGCACAGGTCCCTCTAGGTTTTTGAACAGAATCCTTCTGCAATCCACATCCCAAATGAAAATAAGAAGTTCATCTCTGGGTGTTTGTGTTTCTGTGTGCATGTGCATAGCAGGGGAATATAAAGTAGTGGTAAGGAGACATCTTCCAGCTCAGAAACAGGAGCTGTAGGGTAGCAAGAAATATGGAAGGAACTTTCCCTAAAAGGATGTCAAGGACTAATTGAGAAGCAGCCAATGCTGGATATTTCTTCCCAGAGACGTGTCCTTTGGAAGGCTCCCTCACGTGTTGGTGGTGAGGAGTTGTTGGGGTGGCTGTGTCCCTACCCCAGGTCTCCTCCCTCCCCTCCATGGCTTCCTCCTGGCTGTGGCTGTGGAAGGAATTCTCATCCTAGAGAGACACTCTAGATAAAGGGATCTGGGAGATCAGCAGCAGAACCTTTCAGAAGCTGGGCCTAGGGAAGGTGTGCTGTCTCCCTCTGACACATGGCTCAGAGATGTTCCTCCCACAACCAATTTTCATTCAGAGAGAAGATCCTCTGTGCAGGTTCTGTCTGTTCTGTGGCTGTTGCTGCTGCTCACACCTGGGTGGTGAACCTGAGCTACGTGCTGTGGACAGAGAAGCACATGGAAGCCAACAGGGGTGTTACTTCTTTAGAAACCAAGAGATTGAGTACTCAGCCTTTGAGTACAAGCTAACAGAGCTCTTCCAGTTTGTTTTTGGCTGTGAATAGGAGGGCTTTTCTAAGGAGTATCGAAGTATGGGCTGAAATTTTGAAATTTCATTTCAAGACTTTTGCTCATCAGATCTACTTTTGCACCAGCCTGTGTTGCTCCTTGCCACAGCAAGAATAGGCTTGACTGAGACACAACTTTACTGCAGAAAAGAACAGGCTATAAAGACTTTTTAAAATTCAATGATCTCTCTTCAACATCCTTCTGTTAATGCTTCTTTTTGAACTTGAAGCACAATAATTCATCCTTTTGATATGCACACATTTTAGTATCCAAGCAGGTGACACTTGTATCTTAACTGGACAAACAAGCCCTTTGAGATGGAGCTTATTTGAAGACTGTAATCAGTTTGGTTTCAGATTAGACAAAACTCAAACTGTGAATTTTTTTTTCTAAACAGTAAAAAAAAGGGATCTTGCAACACACACTGTTCATGTGAATAATATAAACTCTTACAAAAACCCCAAGGTGGTTAATGATAAACCTCCAGTTACCATTTACCTAAAGAAAAAAAAAAGGCATCTTAAAGGTGATGAGAAGGAACTAATGTTTTACACAATAATGCCAGTAGTTCAACAGAACTCTCTAAATCAGGATCTGCCATTCTCTTTTCCTCTGGAACAGTCTCACCACATGCAAATGAAAAAAAAAAAGAAAGAAGAGTCCAAGGGAGGTCTTGCATATGTAGCACCACCTTCAGAGGGGACTGGGAGCAGAGGAAAACTGAAATGCGTTAAGCTAAAATCATCACATTATGGCTAACAGTGTCCTGCCAGCATATTTAGATTCTCTTTGCACCACAAAGTCCTTACTTACGCAAGAGCCAAGAAAATGTGTGATTGTGTGCAAGAGCTTTGGATGTCCCTCCTTTTTAAAACCAAACACTGTGCATCATCCTCCATGGTGTATGGAAGTGAGGAGTGGGTTCTTGGGGTAATCAGACAGTTTGGTGAAGGTCCAAGCACAGTTTTGTACATCTCCTTTTCCACTTCTCTGCTGCATGCCTGAAGACTTGTGGGAGGATGAGCCAAACTCCCTCTCCAGTTCATTGATGTTGCACTAAGTGTGAGCATGCAGCACCTTTGCACCTTCCTGATTTAGGAGGGGATGTGGGAGCCACACAGGAATGAGGCAGGATAGTTGAAACACCTTTGGCCTCCACCAGACCTCTTCTGTTCCTCCAGTTTGATCTGGGGGCTCTGCCACTTGTGCTTGCCTTCAGACTTGGGGCTGCAGAAGCCTAGAACTAGATCCTGTGAGTTCAAGTCGTACTTATTTAATAATACATTTAATAAATATTAAAAGAGGAAAAGGTCATGGGCTGACCCTGAGGTGAAGGTTTTGCTCTTTCCAGAGAGTACAGAAAGTTGCTTACAGGGAGATTGAGAAGTAACCCCCCAGCTCACTACTTTTGTGGCTTCTGACAGAATCCCACTAAAAACAACTTGTGATTTATTTCAGCTGCATAATAATATTACAAAGTAATAAAAATAAAGACATATTTAATGATGTCCTTCCATTAAATGGTATGCGCTGGCTGTCTACCAATGACTCTACAGACCTACTGGCGCCTGTGTCAAGACTCTTTTCTTTCAGCATAGGGAGAGACATTAAATGATCAAGCCCTACGTACCACCAGGTTGTGCTGCAAAATTCATTTCCATTAGGCAAGTAATTTTTTCCTTTCCTTGGCCATTGCTAATAATTAGCATTGCTTTGTTATGCTAATAAATATGCTTCTGCAATGGGACCCAATTTAAACAAAGACTTGACAGTAACTTCGCTGGACACAGCCAGAATGGGACATCTGGGTCTCATCACAGCCAAAGGTCTCTTCCCTCACCCTCTCATCTTCATATCAGTAGTCTCAAGCATAGCTCTGTTGGGGGTTGGGTGTCCAACACAAAATGGAATTTTGGGGAATCCTGATGGCTGGTACTTGTTGGGTGCTTGAGAAACACAGGGAGTTTGGCTGGTCACAGTGGGGAGGGGGAGGATGGGGGCATCTGGAGGCTGGCTGGTTTCTTGGGCTGGAGAGTGAGACACTCTCTTGGAGCTGTTGCAGTTTGGAGAAGGGAATTCGCCATCACCTAGACAGAGCTGCTGCTGCTGCTTCTTCTCCTTCTTCTTTCTTTGTCGGTGGCCTCACACCCCCTGTCCTGCCAGGACATGTGGCAGTGCCAGCCACTGTTGCGGAGCTGCTGATACACCTCATCCACCAGCCCAGGATCTCAGCTCATCCCTGCTGTTCCAGCTGAGTGTTCCTCAGAGCCCTGCAGGAGCACCGGGACTGACTGCCCAAGGGGTCTGTGAAGCAAAGCCTCTCCTCCATCCCTTCCCATCTCAGCCCAGAAAGCTGTCACGGGGACCCTGGTTCTGTTTTGTTGCTAACGCTGTAGTTATTGTTGTTTGTGTGCCTTGTTATACATACTAGTAAAGAACTGTTATTCCTATCCCCAGAGCTCTGCCTGAGAGCCCCTTGATTTCAGAATTATAGTAATTTGGAGGGAGGGGGTCTGCATTTTCATTCTGAGAAGGGTTCCTGCCCTCCCTAGCAGATACCTGTCTTCCAAACCGAGACAGCTCTCTTCAAGTTTCCAGAATGCATTTGTTATTATTAGCTGGAAAAAAATCAGGCAATCCCTGTTCAGATGAGGACAGGAGGAGGATTTTAAATTGTAAATGAAACTGGAAAAAAAATGAGGAGAGGAATTACTATAGTGGGGTAGAAGCCATTTGTTGACATCCTCCTCCTCAAAATTTTCAGAAGCATTTTACAAAGTGCATCTGATAATTTCTCCAGAACACAAAATGCGCTATATCTTGGGCAAGAACACAGGGGCTGTGCCTGCTGTCCTGGTATACAATGAGATGCATGAGGTGGATCCTACCCCAAACAGCAGTTCAGCAGGGGAGGGCTGAATAGGCAGGCTTAAAGCTCACCAAAGGTTCAGAGTGTCAGAACCCAGTTTCTGGGGAAAGTGCACTTGCATGTGCTTGTTGGAATCTCCATTTTCTGTCTTTTCTGAGCTATTTGGGACAGGCTGGAAGTTTCTCTCAAGTGGTCAGAGTGAGCAGAGCAGAGCAGAGGTGAGTAGCTTGTACTCCCAAGGCTGCAGAAAGAAATGGAGTTGTGTTCTCACATGTTGTGCAGTGTGAGGTTAAAGCTATTGCCAGGAGTGGAAGTGTCATGAAGGTCATTTCTGCCATGGAAAGGTCTCAGTTCATCTCTGGCTCAGGGATGGTTTCCCACAGAGTTAACCAGAATCACTTTGATAGTGCTTATGCTTTCCTTGATGGTTTCCCATCCAAGGATCTAGCAATTTTGACCTTGGTTAATTATTCCTAGAGGGAGCCTACATACTACATACTCCCACATGAAACTGCTCTGCCAGATGAATCCCAACCTGTTCCAGAGGAGGAGAACAAGGAGCCTGGGGGCCAGGAGAGCAGCTCTGCCCACTTGCTGAATCTTGGCTTCCCCCATTCTTAAGCCAGACCTTGAACTACCCATGATTTTAGGATAAAGAGGCAAGTGAGTCTGGCACCTGCCACTTTTCCATTTACAAATTAGTAGTCAGTGCTGAATGTGTTTTATTGATTTTTATCCTCTTCTCATAAGATATTGTTTGTTTAGTCATAGGAACAAAGCATAAATGATTACAACAAGGTTTCTGCTAAGTGATTTTGGTGCCCTCCAGAGAGAGCCCCTTCTCATGCCAAGGTTGTATCCAGTAATCAGTAGTGGAGACCTTTTTGAGAGAGGCAAAAAAAGATGAATTCTTCAAAGAATCTTCTGGGTCTTCAGGTCCTCAGCAGTGGATGAGAAGGAGCTCAGCAGTGGATGAGAAGGAGGAGAAGGAAGAGGCAAAGGAGGAGAAAGAGAAGGGGAAAGGGAAGGAGGAGTGAAGAAGGAAATGGGGGAAAAGAGAAGGGGTAGGGGAAGGAGGAAGACAGAAGGGGGAAAGAGGAGAAGAAAAAGCAAAAAAGAAGAAGAAAGAAGAAAGGAGAAGGAGAAGGAGAAGGAGAAGAAGGAGAAGGAGAAGGAGAAGGAGAAGGAGAAGGAGAAGGAGAAGGAGAAGGAGAAGGAGAAGGAGAAGGAGAAGGAGANGAGAAGGAGAAGGAGAAGGAGAAGGAGAAGGAGAAGGAGAAGGAGAAGGAGAAGGAGAAGGAGAAGGAGAAGGAGAAGGAGAAGGAGAAGGAGAAGAGCCCAGCATTTTTCCTTTCCCACTTTGCAGGTTAGTGAAATTGCAGGTCTGCCCAGTCCTTTGATAAAAACACAAGATCCTGAGCAGGGGGTGTGTGACTCAGGGAGATTGGTTTGCCTGGTGCAGGGCCTAACCTTTAATCTGCTTTGATTGCTCCTTCACAACTTTTTCAAAAGCTCTTTTTCTGCATTGTAATGTTCTGCCAATCATAATTTGCATTTATGAATGCATGAAAAAACTGTTTCCTGTCTCTGGTGGAAAAAAGGAGGGGGAGGGAAAAAAGTAAAGTCAAACTGAGATTTTTCTTTAAAAGCCTACTACGGGAAAACAAAAGGCAGTTCTATTCTGGGCACATCTTTGGAAGCAGTCGCAGCCAGGAGGTGTTGACAAGCTGTGTGCGCGGGGTTATGCTCCCAGCTCCATTCGAATGCCAGCTCTGCAATCAGGACGACTGGTGATCCCTGGCTGAGCACATCACACAGGTCTGATGGCCACTCCATCCATCCATCCATCCATCCATCCATCCATCCATCCATCCATCCATCCATCCATCCATCCCCAGCCGCACCAGTCAATCCTTGCTGGGGAGGGTAGTGGCAGAGCCCCCTGAGGTGAAGAACTGGGAATTCTCCTCTCTCACCCAGCCATCAAGCACTTGAGCAGGTTCTGGGCGCCGGCGGGGAACAAAAGCTCTTTGGTGGAGCTGGGATGGCAGGTCCCTGGGAGGAGGTGCTGGTGTGTGTGCAGCAGCTCCCCCAGCACTCAGCTAATCTCTATTACATATCTACAGACAAAACAGCTACTTGGCACTGTGTGGCGGATGTCTGCAACTTCTGCCAGGACGCTGAACAGGGGCCAGGAACTTGGGTGGAGCCAGGAGCCAGGAGGTCATCTGGGGTTGCTGCTCTTTGTTACAGCTAAATAACGTGAATGTATTAAGCTCCTTTCCATGCACCAATTTTATTTTTTTTAAAATGCCTTCAATATTTTTTTTTTTTTCCCCATTGGGCTGGATTAGTATACAAATATGCAAGGCAGAGCAGTCTGCTCATTTGCATTTAGTATGAAACCCTGAGTTTGACTTTTTTTTTCAGAAAAATGAACCGACATGCTCCCTGCAAAAGGTTTGCTCAGTAAGAACAATTTGGATGCTTTGTCATTTCCTCACTTTTAGACACTGATCAGACAGTCACCTTCACAAAGCTGTCAGGTGATCACATTATTGTTTCCTAAGAGAAGTTTTTTTTAAAAAAATAAAGCTGAAAGTGGGCTGAAGCAAATTGTGGCACCTGGAATTGCAAAACTGCAGCTGGATCACAAAACCCTGCTAAGCACAGGAACATTGCTGGAACCTGTGGGGACTGAAAAATGGCAAGAGTAAGATCTGCATTTTATACAACTGATGCTATTAAATGAGTTCTGTGGCTGCATGGATGGATCTGCTTATTCCAATCTGTTGGATGCCAGAGTGCATAAACGTATATATATATATAACTGAGTCATTTGTGTGGATTGCCTTAAAACATCCTGTAGATGAAAGGAGGTTAATAGCTCAGCAATCCAAATTACAGTTTCTTTCCATGTCAAATTACAGAAAAATAGTTACTTACATGGGAAGAGTAAACCATTTACTATCAAGAAAACCATGTTTTCTTTTGGATATCTTGAGAAGTGTCTGGGTGGATGAACGTGGAGTTCAGGGTTTCACGGCAATGCTGAGACTGATGCTTCTTCCTTTATTTGTTCAGGTATTCTTTTACCCAAGCATGTGCTGTCTGTTGAATTTCACCAATCCCCTGCTGCCCTACCTGAGGCTCACAGTCATGGGAGATGTGTTGTTGACATAACCAGGCTTTTTGGTGATGGCAACAGCCCTATTCTTCTCCAGACTGGACAACATATGTGAACATCCCCATCATGTTCTTCCTTCAGACCCTGTTATTTTAACCAGTCCTTTCCTATCTGTGCTGACAGATAGCACAGAGTAAGATAGAAAAATCTCAGGCACTAAAACATCACAGGTGTTATCTGCAGTCACCTCTGCTGAGCCTAGCATGATGTGCTTGGGCTGGGATGCAAAAAATGCCACAGGACACTACAAGAATCTCATCATAGATATCCTTGGCAGTCCTGGGGGAGGTTGTAGCACATCTGCAAGGCCCCTCTGTCAGGAAAAGCTTTGTGTTGCTTCTTTGTTATATAAAAGGCATCACAAGCATTATGTGTCACCCACCTGCTGCTCCCGTTCACCCTTGGGAGAGGATTGCTTTGTATCAGGCCAAAAAGCGCTTGAGTCTGAGATACAAATACACCTGTAGCTCCATAGGTTTATATAATGATGTGAAACATCTTATTATTTCTTAAATAATAAATATGTGCTTTTTACAGTTGTTTTCCCTCTGGAGCCTTCCTGGATGAAAGGTATTGTTACATAAAATATTTTATTTATGGCTATGTTTATCTGGACTGTGATACACTTTTCCAGAGACATTATCTAATTCTAGCATCTGAGAGAATATTTTTTGATTGTAACCACAAATAACAAAGGGAGGAAGATTGTGGAAAGGTAAAAAGGTTGATCTTGATTTGCAGCAAGTGAGCTAAAAATTGTCTGCAGTCCCTCAATCCTACATCCCAGTCTCTTTGTGCTGCTTTGCTCTTTAATAATGGCTTTTTTTTTTCTTTTTAAGGACAAGACAAATTGTCTAGCCACAAGAATTTAAGCAATGCTTTTAATCTGAGTGAAGAAATGTACTGCACTGCTTGGCTGCCTTTAAAGTCTACTATTGCAATATCTCAGCAAAAGGTGTGTTCGTAGAAGGGAGAACTGTAGCTTAATGTAACTGCACCATAAAGTTATTTATCCTTGCTGTGCTTGATTTACAATTCTCAATAACTTCCTTGATTATTTTTTTTTTTCCTGCTAAGAAATGTTGAGGTGGTGCCTCCAGAGGTGGAAGCAGGGGGTGATTCACTGCTCCTTACCCCTGGTGCTCCCCTTGCCCCTCAGCCAGACAAGCCAGTCGATGACAAATATTAATTCTTCTTTAAATAACCTGAGTTTTAAGAAAAGGGAAATTTCACCACACCCTCTCGCTCTGAAGTACACTGAACAGCACAATTTTTTCTTGAATGGAAATAAGAATTTTTACCCTAGGGGCTGGTGACATCTTGATGCTCTTTTTGCACAGATCAAGTGCCTGACATGGGCCTCTCCTGCCTTGGTCTCCAGCTCTGTCCTTCCTTCCTTAGCCTGGACATTCTGCTTTACAGGACTCCCACATCACTGATGGGATCTTGTGTGCTCAGCTCTGTCAGGCCACATGAGTGGGTTATGGAGGAGATTCCATAAAACCATGCAAAAGGACAAGGACTCAGATCATGTCTCATTTCCCATCAGGGTAGGCAGTGTCAGATATGCCGCTCTGGGACCCTACCCAGACCTGTGCCCTGACAGATTGGTAGGAGCAAAGGGGATCAAAAAGTGTTTCCCATTAATTCCTGGAGTCCTCAGTTTCCTCAACACACCAAAATGTGCATCCTGTGGCTCACAACCTTATGAAGAACTTGATATATGGCTTGTAAAGTCAGAAAGTTTGGCTGTTCCTGGGTGCACACATTTTCTTATCACACATTTGGGAGGGTCTGTGCACTCGCTTAGTGAAAACAGCTCTACACACAGATATAAATCCATGTATTGGAAAGCAGGGAGACAGATGGCCTTTATTACCCTGTGTAACCAAACACAGGATACAGATGATCTGAAACAATTAGTATGGGAGTTTTCCTATCTGAGAGTTTTTAAGAGATTTCATTCATCATATGCTTAGTGGCATGGGTCCAGCTCCAAGGACAGATCTGAGGCAGAGATTTTAAAATATTCACAATAAAGCTTTTCTGCTCACTATAACACTATGATTGTAAAGCATTAGTTTGCATGAGCCTGTGGATGCTAACTCTGAAACAGAGAGCTTGTGAAACTGCAGGCCATATAGCTTCGCAGTCTTGCCTGAGAAGCTAGCCTGGGAAATTCATGGGATGATTCAAAACAATCCTCAAAGACAGAAAACAGCCTTAGAGGTGTTGTTTCTCTGTCTCTTGTTTTCTTTGCAGGAGGAGGTCGGGGGGTGTGTGCCCCACTGACCAATGATGGTGGTGTAGTGGTTTGCTGACCAATGGGAGTTTCCTTTCTGTACTTTCCACGTATCAGTCTATAAAACAGAGCTGAAATAATAAACTACGAGACATTCTCCTAATCGACTCCACAGAGAGTCTATGTCGCTCTCCCAGCCGTTCCTAATAGAGCGACACGACACCAAAAGCAACTGATATGCATCACTCCAAATCCTGTGAATTTCCCTTTTTCAGGGGAGTTGTGAGAGTGTTTCTCCACTTTTTTCATGCCAAACACACATTAATTTTTAGGATCAGTGCAGCAAACACTTGTCTGGGACACTCCTTTCCAGTGACCAGCTCACCAGCAGTGATGGAGCGGGGGAAGGCTCCTGTTTTCAGGCCTAATTGTGTGGGAAGAATTGGACTGTTCCAAGCAAGCTGGGAGAATGTTTGTTTGGCAGGTGTGTGTGTGCCGACTTTACCCTCTCCACTGAGGCTGCTCAGCACTCTGGAATGCTCCTTGCCTGCACCGAGGGGATTAATGGGCAGGGCAAAGGTTTTGATTCTATAAACACAGCTGATCACATGGAGCCACCACTTCTCAGCACCACATTATAAGAAAAAGCGATGAGCTGGGAAAAGATCATGTGAAAGAGGCACCTAGAGAATTGGAAGCCTTAAATCCACACTTAGTTCCTGAGCTTATTTTTTACATAAGTGTTGCTTCTGAGTAACTCCTCCTGTTCAGTAGACATCACCGTAAAAAGAAAACCAGTGTATGTGCATGCCATGTATCATAAATCACTTCATCACACACTGAAGTGTGGCCAGTCCTGGGTGAAAACCAGGCAGATGTTTAACATGCCATGGCACAGCAGCTCCCTGGAGCAGATTTCAGCGGGGCAGGAGGAATGCCATGAAACTGCAAAGAAAAATTGAGTTAGGTGAGATGTAATTACCAAACCTGGACTATGTCCAGGACACTGGGGCAAACTCTCCTGCCTCTGCAAATTTGATTTTAACAACTTTAATTTTAAACACCTGATAGCCGTATTTCTTGCCAAGAGAACAGATTGCTGAAAGTAAGAGAGGCAGCATTTCCTAAATAGAAAAAAAAAACTTAGAAAATTAACAAAGAAAAGGAAAAAACCAACAAGAGTTTTCTCCTATATGATTTGTTACACCTCAGTGGGAAACCATGAAATATCCACTGCAAAAACACATTTTCTGAGTTGTAGGTCAGCTTAACTTATAGCACCCCACAGCCCAGGACAATATTTTGTGGTTGGAAGTGATGAATTGTAGAAAGCGGAACCGCATAGGGGCATCAGTAGAGGGAGTCTAGGTCAGAGCAGTACAGAAACAAAACAAGAAGAACCTGCCTAAAATAAGAAGAAAACTCAGCTTATTTTGCTATTGAAACATATTTGTGCACCAGCATTTATTGATGACATTGCAAATATCCACCTCTGACAACCAAATGTTTCGACACACCAGGTTGCTTATGTGGAATTCAACTGTGTCTACAGCACTGAAACAAAACAAGCAAAGCAAAATGAACACCTGAAAGAAAACCTCTTGTATAACAGAGACTCTCAGGATATTGTGAGGAACATTGCTGACTTTGGCTCCCCCTGAGATTTGCCACGTGAGCAGAAGAAATCAGTTCTCACAGCAATTTGCAAGCTTTGGAATAAGCAAGTCCTGGCCCTGCTTTAGCACAGGGGGATGGAGTAGGTGATTTCCTAGGTTCCCTTCCAGTCAGAAATTTCTGTGATATTAAGGCCCACTCCCAAAACCTATAAACCAGATTCCAAAAGATAATGGTAAAATAATAAAGCATCTACTACTGCAAGTTGTTAGGTGCTGCAGGAAGCCAATGCTACCCTGTGGAAGGGTGCCTTACAGAGGACTTGCTTTAAGTAGAAGAAGCTGTACTTGCATCACCCTGAAGTAACTAGAATCACATGGAGGATATATTTTCCTGGCTTTTTCACCCAAGTGAGACAATCTTCTCCAGTTGCTGCTGAAAGGAATTTAATGAAATAATCTATATGTGAGATTATTTCCGTGTTTGCATAAAATATAAAAAAGTGTTTGGGACCTGCTCTGTCCTACTTTCAGGCTCTAGTGGTGTTGAACATGGGACACATTTATCTCAATGGAAAAATCTGCAATCTGATTTCCCTGGTCTATGTGCTGGTCGCACCAGGGTGTTGGATACCACTGTAAGAGCAGAGTCTGGGATGTGGCTGCTGGGCACATGGCCTTGAGGCACAGATGAGCTTCCATTCCCACAGGGGAAGAGGAGGGCTCAGGCAGGTGTAGTTGTACCTGTGTGTCAGCATGCTGAGGATGCTGCATGCTGTGGGCTCCAGCCACAGCCTCCTGCTGTGCAATCCTCACACTAGACATCACACCAGTGCTGCCGCCCTGTCCTGAATAGCCCAAGTCTGAACACATCCACCATGAGAAAGTGCCACTTTGGGGTTTGAGGGGTGGCCACAAACCCCTGCAGCCAACCAAAGCCAGGAGTCAAAGCCCTCAATAGCTTTGTTGTGGGATGGACTTGGCACGTCCAAGGCAGGTGGCTCTGGTGTGTTGCATTTTTAATCAGGTCTGCTGCTTCATTTCAAGAATGGGAGTGTTTACACTCACTATCAAAAAAAGTAGTATTATTATAGCTTTGCTACATGCTGGCATGTTCCCAGGTGCACACTGTTACACAAGAAAGTGGAATTCACAAGTTGAACAAAATAGCAAAATGCTCCAAGTTTCACTGCTTCTCCAGCAGCCTGGGAACAAAACACAGACATACTTTATCCACCCTGCTGGTGATGAAGCTCAGACACTCATCAGAGGTTTGTTGTTATTTTTAGCTGTGACACAGAGAAGACTATAGCAGAAACCATTTTACTTTCCCTTTTAAAACCACTGTATGTAGAAAGGAGGTAATGGCTTTATGCAGCTATTTGTTCATTACACAGCTGCTTGTCCATTTTTTCTGAGCAGAGGAACAAAAAGGATCAGAACAAAACTTCAGCTTCAGTTCTCTTCTGGTGTAAATCAAGACAGTTTCACCACAGAGCAGTGGAGATGCCAATGCACACCAGGATAGGGTTAGGCCCTCTGATATAAATTTGGTTTTGTAAATTGCAAACACTAATTGCAAACACTGGGATGAAAACAGCATTTCCTTGTTCTTTTGTGTTACCCTATAGCCTCATCTCCAATATCCTGTCTCTTATGAAACTATTAATGAATTAGTGGTTTTTTTTTTTAATGCAAAAATGACTTTAATGAATTGGCAACCAGAAAGACATCACTTTCTCTAACCAGCACAAAACCCTTTTCTACCCTAGGCCTGGGCCCTCAGTCACCACCAGAGCTGAGGTTGTCTATAAACATGGACAGGCCCAGTGTCCAGCCATGGTCTGTACCTCTGTCTCAGGACACTGAAATTCCACTCTAAGCCCATTACCTGCATAGGTATCCAAAACCTGTGTTATTGATAACTTAAACAATTGCTTTAGTAATTCCTATGACACTTCAGTGTCCTGATTTCAAAAAATTTAAGGTGATAATTCCTTTTAAATATAGGCTTAAGCACAGAGGTGTTTTGGAATTCATATGAAAAACAAAAATATCTTCCTTGTTTTTTTGGGACAGCAGTGCATTGAGTCATTATTTCACCTAATAAAGAGAAGCATTCCTTTTTGACTTAAAGACTTCATCATAACCTCATGAGTGGCTGACTTTTAGGGCTTTTGTGCCCAGGTCATATCACCCTAGTCAGAAAGTAATTCTGCAATTAACCCTGCTACAACCCCAAAAGGTGCACAGTGTCATTGGTCTGCTTTAAAATTGCAAACACATGGAGAAACAGTGGTGCAATTTTTCTTAATTAGAGAAAATGACCACACTTAAAAAAAAAATAGATTATACTGTTCCAATCACAACCAGCATTTAAAAATTAACCCAAATATACAAAAACCCAGCTCCACACCTTCATGCTACATCCCAATAAAATGAAAAGCTTGTAACAGAGTGGCCTAGCCCACAAAGCCTGTTCAGAAACAGACTGAAATCACTGTCTTGTGCCATTTGGGGGGAATCCAACTAACGCCTTTATTTATGTCTTAACACTTGCAGCTTTTAATGGGAATAAAAAAATACAGAAAACCCTGGTGATGTTGCCCATAATATATTGCTTCCACCACTTCTCTTGCACACACCTGACACATACACACAAGAATGTTAATTTTTACTGCTCAAGAGAAGCCTGAGTTTGTTTAGATTTGAGACAAAAGGCAGCACCTCATGTCATTCTTTATATTTACAGAGACATTTACAGAGCTCTTTCCAAGCCATTACATTAAACACTGCATGCATCTTAAGGCCATATGCAGCAATATAATTTAGAACGTATATTTTATAGGTTTCTTTTCCTAGGTTACCCACTGATTATTATGTGCTGTAAAGTTTCAATTATCCCAACCAGTCAGGGGAATAAAAAAGGGAAATAAAAAGTTGGTCATGGAAAAGTATGTGTTAACAAATGTCATAGAAAAGAAGCCAATGCTTCAGATTTCAGTGTTATTAATGCCCTTTTCTAGTCTCACAGATAGATTAGCAGTATGAATAAAAAGCACAAAACAACAACTAAATTGTCTCCTTCATTCTTACATGCAGCAGAGATTTCAAACCACTGTGGACAAATCCATGGGTGAAATTTATCTTAGCTTTCCCTGTGCAAACTCATTGACCTGGGAGGAACAGCACAGCCCAAATTAAGGGCTGAATTTGGCCCAGCTAGTAAAAAGAAAGACTTGAAGGAGACAAGAATATGCCTTCAAATTTTCCACATAACATATAAGTTAAACAACTCAATTCTTGAGTGTGGGGCAGATGTATGGGGTTAAAATGGCTGCTGATATAAAGGCAAATGTTCCCAAATAATTTCACCTTTGTCCATTTACATAATTTACATTGACACCCAATGCCTTTAAGAACTGCAAACACAAAATGCTGTACCTGAAAAATAAAAAATCACAGAAAGGGCTGGGAATTTTTTTTTTTTTTTGAAGTGTGCCAAACCGGAAAAGCTGGGATGATGAAACTTAGTAAGTTGTCCCTGCTAAATCCAAAAAAAAGAGAGTATGTAAATATGTGACAATATGAAAGGCCCCAGCTGGTATAATGACTTGTCCAAGCACATCATTACACGTATACAGTTGTTTTTAATTGTGTAATTGTGTACCACTTTCTCACGAGCGTGATTTTTAATGCATGTTCACCTGGTAGTCTTAGCCAATTTCTGTAGTGTCCAAACTTGTTAAGGCAAACAATTTTTCATCAAAGAGATTCCAGCTGATTAGGCCTGACCCCATTCCAATGTGTGTATCTTCTGTTGTCACTGCTGCTGTCAGGATCACACCTCTGTGAGATGTCCCTAAGTGTCCACAGCCTGCACACCCAATTTTTGAGGGCTGAAGAAGCTCGCCAGATGTTTCCAATCTCTTCTTGCTTTCAAGAAGTTGACTTCTTTGCAGCAGCTTGCATATTCATTCTGACTTCCTTCTTTGCTGAGTAATAACTTGGAAAATGCACAAACAGAATTAGGGTAGTACACTGAAAACAGCTTCTTTTCAAGAAATCTCTCAAATCTCGTTTTCGTGTTGAAGAAATCACTTTGACTTCTCTAGAGCTCCTGAATGAACAAACCTAATACCTTTAGGCTGTCTCACATAAAGTTATGTAATACCAAGCAAAGCAAAGGAAATGTGCTGGCCTTTATCCAGCTGAGATCAAAGGCCTTTGGACCCTCTTATGCAAGATGAGCAAAGCAACATTTCACTCCACAGCTGAGATCCACTGCTGCAGTGCTTTCCTAGCAGAAATGGGGCTGAGGTTTTTTTCTTCCTTAAAAGTAACAAAAAATATGGTGTAAAAAAACATCAGAAGAACTATGTATATGAGGCACTTCTTTTCTGCTTATTAGGTCAAACTGCAGATTCAAGGGCTGCATAGAAGCTTGTACTGTCACTGAGTTATAACTAATTCCTTGCTCACAGACTATGAACTGTGGCTCACAGGGAGAACATCCTTTCTTTGCATTTTCATCCATATGTGCAGCTGAATCTGTTTCAGGTGCAAACTTTTGTCATCCTTAACTACAGAAATGTGATTATAACACAGGAGTTCTTCTCTGCTTCCCAATCTTGCACAAAAAAACCCACCAACATACTTTTTTCAGGTCATAGGGCAGAACTAGCTGAAATGGAAGCTAGGTGAGTATTTATCTTTGGAATTCATAGGGTTTACCTGATGTAAATTTTTTGTATTCATAGCAATGGATTTGTTTCAATTCCAGTTCAGGATTATATTTAAACCTGAGCTTTCTACACAGTCAAATTGGCAACAGCTATCAGGTTCTCTCAGCATGAAGTCTTGCACTAATTTCAAAGCAGAACATTACTGGCAGCAGCACTGGAATTCTGTAGGCTTTAACTGCCAAGTTTGTGCAGAGATATTCCTGAAGCCAGCTTCCTTAAGGATGTGTCTGCATGGCACAGTGTTACCTGAGCTAGCCCTAAGTCAAATTTCTGGAGCAGGATATGATTCCAAGGAGAATGCACTGTTAACTGTTAACTTGGCAGAAAAGCTAATCCTGCTATTACCATAGCCCTCTCGAGTCTCTTGGTGCAGCAGTAAGGAAAAAAAATCTAAATTACCAAATGTGATTATTACTATTTATTTCTTCAATTAAAAAGGCTGCTCTATAGCTAACCTTAATTTTGTTTTAGGGAAGGAAATGCATTAGGAATTATGCTTAGCAAATGAAAATGAGGAAAGACTGAAAGAGTTGGTATTCCCATTTCTGCCTATGAAGAATTTTAGCAAGAGCCCAACTGCTCAGATGCCCACAGGATGAAGCTTGGTTTCACAACTGAGCAGCCAGGAGGATGCAGATTCCCCAGAGCCATGTTTAGATGACGTAGCCTCCATCTAAGATGCCACAGAGTCCATGGGAATTGGCTGGCCTGCCTAAGGAACCCCAAAGGGTACTTGCACTGGCACAAGTAAGTGAGAGTGCTGGAGCCTGTCAGAAGAAAATCCTGGCTAGAGAGACCTGTGAGGGAAAGTTTTCTGTTGTTCAAATAAACCTGCCCAAATATCTGCTTTTCTTTCCTCCCCACTTTCTCCCCAGCCACCTAGCATGGACTCTCTGCTTCACAAGTAAGACAACATAATGATAGCATTTTTATCAATTTTCTCTTTGACTCTTAGCAGAGGAGGCAAGGAGTTATGAATGTCTCCCAGGAGAGCCAAGGTCTAAACGTAACAGCCAGAGTCAAGCCACAAATGTTGGAAGAGAAGAGCTGGCACGGAGTACCAACCTTGCCAGTGGTGGGGACAAAAAAGGAAAAAAGCCTGCATCGGACCTGCTTTTTTAATTTGAGACTCTACCAGAAAACAGAGCAGAATCATTCCAGGTCCACATGAAAAAGGAGAGAATGGAGATGGAATATGTCTATATAAAAAGGGTTGGGAAGAAGAAGGAGAAGCCTACTTTTGTACTGGTTATCTCTTTGCACAACTGAGGAGTCAGAAACAGCAGTAAAAACTCTGCTTCTTCCATTCTGGAGGCTACAATGTCCACAAAACCCCATGCCTGGGTTCTAATATATCACTATTTTATTTTATTGCTGCCTTTGGAAGCCTAAATTAAAAGCACATTGTTGGATCTCAATGTAATGCATGACAGTGTTCTTGTTGTCCACAGCAGAACACAGGTAACCAGGATCAAATCCAGCCTCAGATCCTAATACCAAAGTAACCTTCCCTCATGGGATGGCAGAAGGTGAGAAAAGGGGTGGAAGCATGGGGTAAGTCCCTGTCTGTAGCTGAGACTTTCCCTGGCTCAGTTTTGCCTGAATTACTTCAGTCTTGCCCGGAGGGACATGGTGATGCCAGAGGGAAACATCCAATGCCCCCTTTAGCTGGCAGTGAGAAGGATCTGTGCATGTGAAAGAAGGATTAAGAGGCCTCACCTCCAGGCCTCATCAAAAGAGAAAGCTACAAATGATTTTCCTGGCCTATCTTGCACACCAACAGTCCTTAGGGATAAGAGGACTGGTTACTAGACTAAAGTGCTTTCTCTTATGAAAACACATGTGCAAAAGTGTTAAACTGTGTGGTGTGGTATTTTAGTTTCTACATCCCCTGATGAAATGTTTTTTGCCTGGGGAAAACAAAACGGAAGAAAAATATCCCCTGGAAATATCTGCATAATTTACTCCCACACACCTAGTGAGAGATTTACAATTGAACAGCAGTTCCCCTGGAACCATCACCACATTGTGCTCTGAATTACACTTTTGTACTCCTACCTGCAAATTATACTGTTAATTAGTTAATGGCTGTAAAGTGCTTTGGAGAAGAAAAGAACACTCATTAAACATCATTGTTCTTCTCTCCAGTGTGCAGTGTTCCAGTCTTCATTAATCTCCAACCTCTTCCCTAACCTCTCGCTAGTAATTAAATTTCATATTCTCAAGCAGAAAATTAGTCTGAGATCACCATCACTGTTCAGAATGTGTTCTCTGAAACTTTAGTTTCAATTATATCCTAGAAAATTTCAAGCTGGTGTCTTACATGAATTCCCAAATGAAAATCCTTGATCTATGTCTTGAGAACCTCCCTTTGGATAAACCAAAACTTGCTTTCTTTTCCTCGTCCTTTCATAGGACAAAGGACAAGGGAAATCTAATACATGGGATGAGGTTTTTCAAACAAGTTCAAACCCCACTGAGAAGAGCAAACAAAGGGCCAGATGCTCAGAAGAGCTAAGCATGCAGAATACTGGGAACTAAAGCTTTTTTCTGCGTGCTGAAACCCACTCCTGGCAGCACAGCCTGGTGAGAGGCATTTGAAAACTTAGCCCCTTCTGCCACCCAGCCAAATTTAAGATCGATTTGCCCTTAAAATTCCTGGATGCCTTCAAGGAGTATAATATCCAAGCAAAGTTAGCAGGAGACCTGGCTGCTTTCTCAAGTTTCTGCTTTAGATGGCTGAACTGTGTTCCTGGCTATACTTGGGAAAAGATGCCCACAGCCAAACCTACAAGCAAACAAAAAGCCAAAAAGGAAGTTGTTGAGGGTTAGGTGTCCTTTTTTTTTTTGTTTTGTCTTTCTGGCCTGCCCGTAGAATTTTTACCCATTAGCTGCACAGACAACCTAACTGTGGGTATTTAGTGGGTGGGGGGGGGATGGTGGGGGAAGGGGGCAGGAAAGGAGGGTGGGGACAGTTTTTGGCTGGCTTTCTTCAGCTTCGGGGAAAGACATTTTGTTTTTCTGGGTCATGGAGCTGCTGCGGGAGAGAGAAGGGAATTTCGCCATCACCCAGATGGAGCTGCTGCTTCTTCTCCTTCTTCCCTCTTCCTTGGTGGCTTTGCACCCCCTGTTCTGCTGGGACGTGTGGCAGTGCCAGGCACCACCACGGAGCTGCTGATACACCTCAGCCACCGGCCCAGGATCTCAGCTCATCCCTGCTGTTCCAGCCGACTGTTCCTCGGAGCCCTGCAGGAGCACCAGGACTGCCTGCCCGAGGGGGTTTGTGAAAACAAAGCCTCTCCTCCATCCCTCTCAGCCGAGAAAGCTGTCCCGGGGTCCCTGTTTCTGTTTTCTTGTTAATGCTGTAATTATTGTTGTTTGTTTGCCTGGTTATGCTAGTAAAGAACTGTTATTCCTATCCCCAGATCTCTGCATGAAAGCCCCTTGATTTCAGAATTATAATAATTCGGAGGGAGGGGGTCTACATTCTTTCATCCCAAGGGAAGCTCCTGCTCTCCCTAGCAGACACCTGTCTTCTAGAACCGAGACAGATTTTGGCGCCCAACGTGGGGCACTGAGAGGGAAAGGGCAAAAAAGGAATAACAGTTCTTAAATAACCTAACTTTTGTATGCTGGATTTAGAAACCTTGTTAGGTAGAACCATGTTGTTTAGCTTACCCAGGTTGTATAGGGCTCACACCCCCGGCTCACAATGTCTTTTTGCAAGTTACGGAGACTGTCATATGTCAGAGACTCAGTAATGATTTCAACTTCTGGCTCCCCTGTGGGTTGTGAGGGCCCTCCTTTCTTATCCTTATCAAGAGGGTGCTGTGATTTCATCTTAGACTTCCTCATTTCCACAGGGGCAACTGCTGCTGGCTGTGACTGCCCTTGTGGCTCAGCTGGAATCTGGACGGTTGTAACGTCTGTGGGTTCCACTGTAGCACCATCAGACTCTCCCTCTTTGAGGCAGGGGGAGGGTTTCCCAGCAGCTGAGGAAATGCACTCCTTTAGCATCTGGCTCATCTCATGCATCTCCTTCACCAGAATCCCCACCCACTCTGGGTGGTTCATTTCTGAGGTGGGCAGTGGTCCAGATACAAGTATGGGGAGGTCCGGTAGATTGACTACATCACACTGCCCCAAACCCGCCAAGGCAAGCGCTATGTGCTCACGATGGTAGAAGCCACCACTGGATGGTTGGAAACCTACCCTGTGCCTCATGCCACTGCCTGGAACACCATCCTGGGACTTGAAAAGCAGGTCCATTGGAGGCATGGCACCCCTGAGAGGATTGAGTCAGACAATGGGACTCATTTCAAGAACAGTCTTATAAACAGCTGGGCTAGGGAACATGGCATTGAGTGGGTGTACCATATTCCCTGCCATGTACCCGCTGCTGGAAAAGTTGAACGGTGCAACTTTTTATGGCCTGCTTAAAACCAGCTTGAAGGCACTGGGTGGGGGAACTTTCAGGAACTGGGAGATTAATTTAGCAAAGGCCACATGGTTGGTGAACACCCGAGGTTCCACTAACCGAGCAGGCCCTGCCCAATCTGAGCCCTTTAGAACGATATATGGAGATAAGGTTCCAGTGGTACATATGAGAGGTATGCTGGGAAAAACTGTTTGGGTTAATTCTGCCTCCAGCAAAGACAGTCCAATCCGTGGGGTTGTCTTTACTCAGGGACCGGGTTGCACTTGGTGGGTGATGCAAAAAGATGGAGAGTCCCAGTGCATACCCCAAGGGGACCTGGTTTTAGGGTGAATTACCCATGACACTGTGCTTGTATCTGTATCTGCATGTACATATGTATATAGTTAAAGTAGTATGTGTTCATGTATAATTTAAAGGTTTAATATTTGATGTAACATTTTGGTATGGGAAAAAATTCGGGGTGGATAGTGTTGAGGGTTAGGTGTCCCTTTTTTTTGGTTTTGTCGTTCTGGCCTGCCCGTGGAATTTTTACCCATTAGCTGCGGAGACAACCTAACTGTTGGTATTTAGTGGGTGACCGATAAAGGACAAAGAGTGGCCGGGCCCAGGGGGGGAAAGGAGGCAGGAAAGGAGGGTGGGGACTGTGATGAACGGGCCAGGAGACCAGCTCCTTTTAAAAAGGCCTTTATTAAACAGGACAGCTCTGGGGTGGAGGCCCAAGGGGTCACGCACACCGCCACTGCTCCCACTTGGACACCGCAGAAGAGGAGGATCTGTGCAGCTTTGTCCCTAGGACAGAGCTGGACTTTCCTTCCTCACGGGAATCCTCGGGAAGACTCCCTCTGCTTGGCCTCGTAGCCTAGGGTGTCATCCCAGTCGAGTCCCCTCGTGGTTATGTCGGCCTCTGGAGGGACGTCAGGGGACTCCTCTGGGTCTTCCTTGTTCAATGGTACTGTTTTTATTCCTTCCCTTTTGTGTGGCTCGTTGTCTCGGGGTTTTTTCCAGACTGGGTGCGTCCCATGAGTCTCTGGTCTCTTTAATTTTCATAGAAGTCCTTATGTCATCCTCCTCCTCAGGGCCCAACTGAACAAGGTACAGCAACTTGGGGCAGGGGTACAGTGTTGCCATGTGGAGTCTAGGAGCAGTGGGGACAGGGCCTGGCTGAACACAGAACAAGAAACACCGGGTAAAGCAACTTGGGAGAGGGGGCAGGGCCTGGCTAAACAAGAAACACGGGGTACAGCAATTTGGGACAGGGGTACAAGGTAAGTAAACCTGGGACAGGGGTAAGGGGTTTACAAACAGTAATATGGTAAACAATATTCTAATTATTCTTAACAGGGACAGTTTTCGGCTGGCGTTCTTCAGCTTCGGGGAAAGACATTTTGTTTTTCTGGGTCATGGAGCTGCTGCGGGAGAGAGAAGGGAATTTTGCCATCACCCAGATGGAGCTGCTGCTTCTTCTCCTTCTTCCCTCTTCCTTGGTGGCCTCACACCCCCTGTCCTGCCGGGACGTGTGGCAGTGCCAGGCACCGCCACGGAGCTGCTGATACACCTCAGCCACCGGCCCAGGATCTCAGCTCATCCCTGCTGTTTCCAGCCGACTGTTCCTCGGAGCCCCGCAGGAGCACCAGAACTGCCCGCCCGAGGGGGTTTGTGAAAACAAAGCCTCTCCTCCATCCCATCTCAGCCGAGAAAGCTGTCCCGGGGTCCCTGGTTCTGTGTTCTTGTTATTGCTGTAGTTATTGTTTGTTTGTTTGCCTGGTTCTACTAGTAAAGAACTGTTATTCCTATCCCCAGATCTCTGCCTGAAAGCCCCTTGATTTCAAATTTATAATAATTCGGAGGGAGGGGGTCTACATTCTTTCATCCCAAGGGAGGCTCCTGCTCTCCCTAGCAGACACCTGTCTTCTAGAACCGAGACAGAAGTGAAAAATGTCCTTTGAGGTAGAGCAGCAAAAGACAGCACAGAAGTTGTACCTGGAGGAAACCACCATGACTATCGCCTAAAACAAGGGAAAGGGCCTGAAAAAAAAAGACTGAGAAAAGGGGCCTGAAAAAAATGATAACAAAGTCTGGTGGCCACCAATAGAGTATAGATCACAAGTTTAATTTACCCTTGAGGTGGTATCTGTCCTGACTGCTTTTACCACAATTTATTTTGCAGTGCCAGCCAAGCTGGAAGTTGATGATGACCTGACCAGTCACATGATTCTTGCCTGGTATTTTCATTCCCTTTTCTTTAAGCAATTCTTGCTTGAGAAATGGTCACAGTCAACAAAAATACTGTCTTTCCTACAATGGCAAATCCCATGCAAACAACCACTATGTGGATTTCCTGTTTCCCAGAGGCTGCCATGGGGACAGAAGAGATGAAGTTTTTACCTCCACCTCTGGCAGGTGAGGTGGGGATGTAGCAAGACAGACAAAATCCAGGCATTTTGCAGATTTCACAGATCAGAAGGGCATAAATATACCAAATACACTCACATACTAATTCCTGCATCAGGTCTTCAGTTTCTGGAAGAGCTTGAAAATATACCTTAAAGGTAATTCAATTTTTTCCTATTCTCTGGATCCACAAAATTCAGCCCCTACCCACAAGCAGTGGATAGTAAAAAAAACCCAAAAACCAAAACCTCTCAGAGAAATATTAGCAAACAGCCAAATTCCAGATTTGTTGTGCTACTGATTTCTAAAGGGCATAAAGAGTCTGGGAACAGAGCTGAGAGGTACCAGCTGGTGATTTGTCTCTCGTCCATGCAGTCAGGCAGAGTTCCTGCAAAACCTGAAGCTTCAGCTTTGGTCTTCAAGACCTCAAAGGGTGCTCCAGCCACAGCAAACACAAATCCAGGTGTGACTAGAATAATCAACACCCCATGTTATCTTTGCAGGGTTGTATCTAGTCCACCTGAGCTCTGAGCATCCCCTCACAATCAAACACCAAGTGCCTACTCTGAGAATGTCTCTCAGTGGTTATGGTAGCAAGAGCTTGTCAGGGACAGGACACTTAGGTGGTTCTGCACAAAAAACTGCCATAGTAAACTCAGATACTGAGGGATGGAGCTCCCTCCTCCTAGGTGGAAGACAAGTGTCTGTTCTGCAGCTGATGACACTGATTACATGCCTAAGCATGAGGTCCAAAGAGGTGGACTGAGTCCTGCATAATTTATAAATCTTATTCCCTGCCCTTAGTGGCTCAGAACCAACGTTCTGCAAACACTTGGCCCAGAGCCACAGGAAATTCAACCAGAGAGGGCCAGGTCTGGGTCATCTTTCTGGTACGTGAGTTGATTTCCAAATATTATTTGTGGTTTTCTGGAGGTGTGTGGAGCTCCAAGATGGAAAAGAGAGTGTGAGACACTATCTGGGGATGGCCATGAGATGTGATGGGACTGTAGTGGCTCCTGGGCCCCAGCCAGGTCCCACTGGTGGTTCTGCATCCTTCTGCATGGTTCCACCTGCTCATCCAATGTGAGCCTTCAGCACTTCGCAGCCCACAGGAGCAAAACTGGCAGGAGCCCACCAGATGCTCCTCACCCCCTGCATGGCCTAGGAACGCTGGAAAAGCACTTTTCCTAACAAAAAGCCACAGAGAGCACAGGGACAAGGATAATCCTCTAGGTGGCATCCAGAAACTCCAAACTCCAAACTGCAAAACTCTTGCTGGGACTGCGCACAGCACACAACCTTGTCCTTTGCCATTGGGATCCTTGGCACGGCCAGCTGTCATTACAGCCGATAACAGTCACACATCCGATGCTTCTTCACCCCATGCCAAGCCCTTGGCAGCTAAAACTGAGCTCATTCTGAGGCAATCAGCTCTTAGGAAGTGGCAAAAGGTCTAGGGAAAGGTGCTTTACAGGAATCTCTGTGTTAGAAATTTTTCTCGTTCGTAGGAGGAACTGACTGAAACTATGAATCAGGGTTGGGAAGAAAGGAGGTATTTCTCAAACAGTTAAAGTCTTTCCTATTAGCACATTTTACTAACACACAGGAACCAAATGTGAAAAGACCCTGTGTTGCTCTGTTAATGATTTTGTCTATTCCAGCACAGCTTGTGAATCCAGTGCCTTGTCTTTAAGACTGTCTAATTCTAGGTGTTTCAAAGGAAGATAAAATGCCTGCAGAGAGGATAATTACAGAACAAGCTTTCCCTGTGGAAAGTTTCCTCCTAATGTGCTTAGTTATGTCATCAATCACAAAGGTTCTAATTCCTCTAAGCTTACATCATATGTATATAATGCCAGTTGTCATTGCCATTATTTATGGTTGCATCCAGCATGAAACTGTGGACCTACAGAGTCAGTACAAGTTCACTGCAGCAGAACCTGGAGCAGGATGGGGCTCCTCACTTTTTTCAGGATTCTTTTCAGGTCTGGGCCCCAGAGCTGCACTGTCAGTATTCTCACAGCTTCATCTGGGTTGCATGGGTATATTAAAACATCTGTAAAACAAGACCAAAATGTTTCTGAAATGCAAGCTTTACTGGTGGGATCCTTTCTTTCTCAGCCCATGATTTCTGGGCCTCCTAAGAGCATGCTGTGAGGTGAACTTTGTGGGTTGAGATATGAACAGGTTAATAATGAAAACAGCATAAAATCTACGACTATTACTAATTGTAATGAAAATGCAAGTGAGAGGTAAATAAAAACCAAGGGAAACAAATAATTCTGAGTACAGTTGCTGCCCACTAGCTGATTGATGCCCAGCCTGTCCCTGAACAGGGGTGACTCCTGGCCACCTCCCACCAGTTTCTACACTGACTGTGAAGTTCTGTGGTGTGGAACATCCCTTTGGCCAGTTCAGGTCACTGTCCTGGACATCCTCCATCCCAGCTCCTTGTGTCCTGCCCACTGAAAGAGCACGAGACACTGAGAAGTCCTGCTCAGCACTAACTAAAACATCCTTGTGTTACCAACATTCTTCTCACCCTGAATCCAAACCACTGTACCAGCTACTAGGGAGAAAATTAACTTTATCCTGGCCAAAACCAGGACAATATCTACCCCTTATTCCATGGCATTTAAGTCATGCCAGCTCCCACATTTCCCAATGCCCGATCATCTTTCCTGTCTTTTGGTACATACATACATAAACCCACACAGGTAACATTCCCACATTCCCTCAGTCATAGACCTTCCCTATAACAGTCCATTCAGTTAATTTAATTCTTAGTTCATAACTTGGGGTTCCATCTGTCATAACAGTCTTTCAGGACAGGAAAGATGGTGCTGAGCAGCTTAACAACATTCCTTCTGCTGTAGATGGAAGTATTTTTGTAGATGGGAGCATTTTTGTGGATTTTAGTGGCACCTTGGCCGATATTATGGAGGGTCTGGACAAGCTGAGGTGCTCCAGGAGAAGAACCAGAGCCCCTCTGGGTGTGAGTGTCTAAGCCAGGCTTGAGTGCCTGGAGATGACCCTTGTGGTGTGTGCATGGGGAGAGTTCACATTCTACATCAGTGGAGGAATGAAGGTGCTGCTGTGATGGACTGATCATTGACAGTCATGGCCAGATTTGGTCACAAACAGAACCCCAGGATGGGCCAGGTTGGAAGGGACCACAGTGGGTCATCTAGGCCAACCTCCCTGCTCAAGCAGGGTCATCCTAGAGCACAAAGACATTTATATGTCGTATAATCAACATTTTATTTCCTTGAGTTTTAGTAATCGATAACATTTCTTCAGAAGTAAAGTGTTTTCATGTTTTAATGTCCATGTTGCTCTCAGCAGACTTGTGAGGCAGGCTGAATAATGCCTTTGTGGGAAGGTAGGACTGTATTCTTTACTCCATTTTTCAGGTTATGATACACAGGCATACTTGGGCAGGGATTTTGTTAGCATCTGGGGGGGACTTTGCCTTTGGATTTGAATTTGAAAGGCTGCTTGTTTTTATTCTTCTCTGTTCCTGTAGTGTTCAAGAGCAGAAACAGAAGGAAGAGCTGGAAAAAGGCAACAGTGTTCCTTAGATTACAAGCCAGGAAGAAAACTATTGTTAATGATTAGAAAGATGAAGATTTCAACTGAGAAAGGGATAAAAATATTAATTCTATGAGACATGGCTGTTGTTAAATTCAGGCAGCAGAGCTCTTTTCTCCACCCCAAATGATAAGACTTACACCATACTTTCATATTATGTGCCTTGGTATCACCCCTGCAAAGGCAGAGGCCAAAACTTTGCTTTACATCTCCCCCTTCCAAACCATCTTTAAACTCACTCTTGGTTTAGAAGACAGGTGTCTGCTAGGGAGGGAAGGAGCTCCCCTTGGAATGAAAATGCAGACTCTCTACCTCCAAATTATTATAATTTTGCAATCAAGGGGCTCTCAGGCAGAGATCTGGGGATAGGAATAACAGTTCTTTACTAGTATGTATAACAAGGCACACAAACAACAATAACTACAGCGTTAGTTATTGTTAGTTAAACAGAACCAGGGACCCCGTGACAGCTTTCTCGGCTGAGATGGGAAGGGATGGAGGAGAGGCTTTGCTTCACAAACCCCTTCGGGCAGTCAGTCCCGGTGCTCCTGCAGGGCTCTGAGGAACACTCAGCTGGAACAGCAGGGATGAGCTGAGATCCTGGGCCGGTGGCTGAGGTGTATCAGCAGCTCCGTGGCGGTGCCTGGCACTGCCACACTGCAGGACAGGGGGTGTGAGGCCACCAAGGAAGAGGGAAGAAGGAGAAGAAGCAGCAGCTCCATCTGGGTGATGGCGAAAATTCCCTTCTCCAAGCTGCAACAGCTCCAAGAGAGTGTTTCGCTCTGAAGCTGAAGAAACCAGCCAGCCCTCAGCTGCCCCCACCCTCACTTCTTCCTGCTCCCCTTACCTCTTGGGCCCAGCCAAACTCCCTGTGTTTCTCAAGCACCCAGCAAGTACCAGCAGTCAGATTTCTCCCCCACTGATGGGTAAAAATTCCATAGGTGAGACATAACAAAAGTAAGTACACCTAACCCCCAACAAATCCCAAACTATGAAACCATGTGTTTTGCTGGCAACAACTGTTTTTCTTGTAGTCAAAGTAATTTCCTATGGAAGCAGCAATGTTAGGGCTCAAGTTTTTTTCACAGAAAATGGAACTCTTTGGAAACAGAATTCTGTGTTCCTGATTTTATTTTTTAGGAACCTCAAATTAATAATACAGTTTCTGGCACAGCTGTGTGTAATCATATGCCTTATCTTTGGCACGTGGAGGTATTTGTGCCAAATGCTATGAGTCATCTTCTTAGCCATTTTCAATCATGATCTGAAGTTTCGCAAGATTTACAAAGGAAATTAATGTTTAGGCACCACCTCATTCTCAAGGTTCTGCTCTTGGTTTACAATGTGCTTTTTACAGTGGATCACTCCCTGCAGGATTATTCCCTGAGCTAGGATTGCCATCCATTCTGAAATTCTGGAATCACTCATCCTTTGATATCACTCGCTTTTGATTTGATGCACAGCTACTGCCTTACAGTTCACGTCAGCAGGTGAGGACAAGGGGAGGAAGCAGGAGCTTGCAGCAGAAATAAGGTTCTATGAATGTCTCTCTTCCAGTCATGTACCAGTTGCTTCCTTCATGCCCTTTGATCCATTGGGATCATCACTTTGAGATGTGATGCTGCCTTTATAGTTCTAGATGGGAGAAGTAAACTAAGAAGGGCAGGGACACCAATGCAGTATGTCTTTATAAACACCCTTTCCCCCCCCAGTTTTGTCTGTGTAGAGTTTCGCAGCTTCCTATTTCTTATTATTTAAATAAGACTTAAATTATGTTTAAAAAGTACAGTGTGTTTATTCCTGGACATTGTGTGACAACTCAGACCAAAACCCAAAGAAAAATGAAGGATGATGGCAGGTTTGGTGGGAAGGGATTGTTAACTTAAGGCAAGTGTGATAAATGTGAAAAGAGACAGCTACGTTATTCTATCAGTTCTGGTCTCTGTGCAAAGCTAAGGGCTTGTAGATTCTATAACTTGTAGCCTTTATGAAGTGCCAGTGAACCAAAACAAATTGCTGCATGGCACCAAGTGCTTTCTATGTGTGCCTTGAAAAATGGTATGGAGTTCCTACTTTCAATTAACTCTATATGTGAAAAGATAAATGAAACAGAGGAATCACCACTCCATTATCTATTCACCTGTTCACTGGAGATTAGTTTTCAAATAGGCTTAGGAGTATTGACTCTAAGATAAAACCCAGATATAAACACAGGAAAAGTTAGGGGCTAGGAAATCTTTCACACTCCATTTATCCTCCTGCACTGTATTTAAAACTCAGTCACAGAAACTAGGACCTCTAAGATTTTCAGGAAATAGAACTTTCTCCTCCCCCACCACCCCAGAAACAGATTCCCTATTAGTTTTCATATCTGCAATGTCTTTCACCTACTAAAACAAAGCTACTTTTGCCTTATGAAGAGTGTGTGTATAGTTAGCCTATAGAAAATACAGCTAAGTATATTTCTGAGCAAGTATACCCCATTTTGGGGATGGAGCAGTCATTTGGCCTTTTGCCTATTGACATATCCCTGAACAAATATTGAAAAAGAAAGCACATGTATAAAACAAAGAGGAAGGTTGTAGCTATAAAAATCAAAAATACTTGTGTAAATGTAACATAGATGCTACTGCAGGGAAATCAGACACTGTATGGAGAAGGGGAAAAATGCTTGGTCATGTGGAGGGGTGGCAAATGTAAAGGCACAGCCAGGAGCCTTTGTTTTGGTAGGGAGGTGGAAAAAGCCATCATTGAACCTGCCCTGCACACCCTGGCAGGACAACAGAGATCCAGGAAAACAAAGGCAAAGTTCTCTTCTGGCCATGGACACAGGACTTCCCTGTGACTGTGAGGTGTTTGAAGGGGATGCTTGGAGCTGCTCACTGCCACCTTTAAAACAGACTTTTGGCCCTCAGTCCTTGAGCAGCAAAATTCAGTCACTCCTGCCTTTTGGTCAGCATTTTCTCAAGTGACGATCAGCAAGACTACACAACACAACTGTGCAAATTGATAGTGTACTTCTGGAGAGGAGTTATTTAGCTATGTATTGTAATTCCATCTGTCTTCATTCACTCCTGTGCAGAGATGTCAAAGGTGTGAGCAGGGTTGGAAACACAATGCTCCTGAACTTTTGGTTTTCTTCTGCCCCTTTTTGGACAGCAGGAACTCTAGCTGCTCTATAGTCCAGACATTTTCTGCTGTGTGCACCATGGAAAGGGGTTGCCAGATGACAAAACATGTGCATCAGGAATAGATACAATACCCAAGGAGGCCTGGGCACTGGCATGACCCCTTGCTCCTCAAAGCAGGTGGATTCTGAGCCATGAGCTTAAAAGTGATTAGGGGACAACTTCCAGACCTCTTATGTCTTGTCTCCTCAGGAGACCAGGATAAAATGGTCAGTTGGGGAATGACATCAGCTATAGTTTGCATTTTTGTTTCTTTAATAAAAAAACTCTTACTTTTACCTTCCTTTTCAATACTGTAACCTAAAATTTAACTCATTTTAATATGGTGGAAACTACTGTGTGATGTCTACAGTAAGTTCTGCAGATACAGCAACACTGAATTTATATAAATTTGTTTTGTAAAGAAAGCTTCTGGGGTATCTGCAAATCTAAACATTGTGGAGATAACCAGTTCATCTGGGTCTCAGCTATTAGTTTTGTTAACACATTTTTCAATGTGTTGTTCATACGTTCCACCTGACCTGAACTCTGGGGGTGCCATGGAGTGTGCAGTCTCCACTTTATTCCTAGAGCCCTTACAATGGCCTGTAAGGCTTGGGAGGTGAAATGGGATCCCCTGTCTGAGTCAATGGTATTCACCAACCCATATCTGGGGATAATACTTTCCAGTATTACCCAGGCGACCTCTTCTGATCTTTCTTTTTTTGTGGGGAATGCCTCTACCCAATGGGTTAGATGGTCAACTATCACCAATAGGTGTTTATATCCTGATCTATTCTCCCTTTCCCAGATTCGTATCCCTGCAGTACAGATCATGGTGACCTCTTCAGGGTTAAATAAGATGTTTAAAATAGAGTTTAACTCCCCCCAGGTGTAAATATTTGGACCCAGGAACTGGTCTACCTGGTTGGCTATCCCTACTGGGTCTTCAGCTAGGTTCCCTAGCTCCTTCTTAAATCCCTGGACTTCTGAAGCTGTCAATGGGGCAGTGACATACCCTACCCCTCCAGCTACTCCTCCCATAGGGACTTCTCTTAGGGGAAGGAGCTTAGTTGTCTTAGATCGTGTGTGACAGTAGGGTCCATTTCCAGGATCCTGTTCCTGACTAGAGGTGGGAATCATAGGGAGCTGCTGGTTGTTAGGAGGAGGATTGGTATTAACTTTGGGGGTACTCAACTCCCAGTTGGGAGGGGGCAAAAGGACAGTACTAGGCGAGGGAGAAGAAACTTGGTCTGATATAGGGGTTTCTAGAGGTAAGGGAGAGGTAACAAGTAGATTAGAGGAGGCTGAAGATGTAGATGGGGATTGGTTCGGGTGGAAAGGGTTTGAATTGGAAATACAAGGGTCTAGCGGGGGTGATGCAGAAGAGGAAAAAGTCAGAGAATTGGGGGAAGAAGTCTGGGGTGCTATTGGGTATGCAGGAGGAGGGGGTAGGTGATCTAGGGGGTACCATCTACTACCTGTTTCGCTAGCCTCCTTTTTTTTGCTTCCTACTTTCTTTCCCTTCCCTCTTCTGTTCCTTTAATTTGCATACCTTCACCATCTCTGTGTCCACTCTTTCTTTCAGCCACATGGCTGCATAACTGATCTCTTCTGGACTCGAGCCTCTTCTAGTTTTCAGATGCTGATACAGTTGGGAGCACATCCAAGGATCTTTAGTACCATACCAAGGCCACTGTCCTTGTATCTCTAGTTTGGGCCAGACCTCTATACAGTAATGGATCATCTTGGTCCGGTCTAGGGCCTTGGCGGCCTCTTGTGCATCCCAGCAATTTAACATTTGCCCTAGTGGGCTACCAGGGGGAATGGTTCTGGTGGCCTCTTCATTCCCCTTGGGACCTACTCTCTTACTTAAACACTGTCCCATTGCTCCTCCTATCTCTGGACCTTCACTAAGAAAAACAACTTACAGTGCCTCTACCCAAACGAAACTGGAACCGACAGGCAACACAACCTCCAACCAACTTAAAACTGGCCCTTACTTAAACTAAACTTTATAAAGGTGCCCCTACTCAAACTGAAAATTTCTAATGATGGGCAACTGACATTTCAAACTTCAACAAAAAAACCATTTACACTCTATGAACCCACTCTCTCTCCTTTCACACTAGGGAATACACTCAATCTTCTCACACAGGAATCCGCACCCTTTCCTACACTTGGCCGGCCTTCCACTTGCACTTCAAATTTTCTGGGGCTTGCAGTCTCCGCTTGCCCCTGGGGTTAGGTCCCAACAGGGCTTGCAGGTTCCGCTTGCCCCTCCCTACACCCCAATCTGGGGCTTGCAGTCTCCGCTTGCCCCTGGGGTTAGGTCCCAGGGGGGCTTGCAGGTTCCGCTTGCCCCTCCCTACACCCTGATCTGGGGCTTGCAGTCTCCGCTTCCCCCTGGGGTTAGGTCCCAGTGGGGCTTGCAGGTTCCGCTTGCCCCTCCCTACACCTCAATCACGTTCTCCTCGCACCTCGCCTCCCTGACCACCTTGCCAGTGAAGACTATGAGCACTCCTGGGTCGACGTCGAGGGGACCCTAGCACTAGGCGCTCCTGGGACCTTCCCCCGTCCCTGTCTCAGTGCCGTCCACAAGATTTGGTCAGCAGGGCTCACCCCGGAACCCCCTGCCCCTCCGCTCCCTGACTATCCCCCTTCCCCAGTGAGAATAGCTTCTGCGCGAGGGCTGACTGGAAGTGAGTGGTGGGAGAATTCCCCCTTGTCTTCTAGCCACTCTGCCCACCAGGGGATGGCTTCGGCTAAGGGATGTGTGCGTGTATTACTCTAGCTGCCTTGCCCGCCTGCGCAGACTACCTGCCCCTGTGCTCTCCGGCAGCAGGTTGACGACCTCCCTTCCTAGGAACCGCCTGAGCCGAGACTGAGTTGCGACAACTAGAGTCTTTCAGCACGTCCTGTGTCACAGACCCTGGGAAGCAAGGGCTCTTCGCTGACTGCCTGGTGCCGGTAGGGCCTGGGGACCCCCAATTCCAATTCCCCGGTCAGGTCGTCTCGAGTACCCAAGAGGGGGGGTGTGTTCACTCACACCTAACCTAGGCACCCCCACACACCACCCCGGGAGTTTCCTAGATTGCCTGCGTGTGACTCTCACTCACCTAGGCCTTCCACACGCCCGGAGCAGCCTAGGCCGTTTAGCCCTTTTCAGTAGAGGGGCCTACCCCTATGTGTGCCACTCATACACTTAGGTACCCTCTGCACACTCAGAGGGAGGGCTTTTATCCCCAGGAGACGCCTCACTCGTTTCTCTGGGCCCAATTGGGCCTCTTTCGCATCCTGCCGTTCCCGGCCGGCCCCCTCGCAGGAGTCTGGAACCGCAGTAGTGGCAGTCCACACTCATCCCGGGGGTCTGAGCTGCCAGCCCCTGTCTCACTCACACATCCACTCACTCGCCTCCTACTCCCGCCACCAGTGGCTTACCCAATCCGGTGCTGTTCTGCGATGTCAGTCCCAGGCTGTCCTTCTGGGTCCAGTATAGCCAGCTGTCCCCCAGAGGCCCAATAGGGTGGACGGCTGTCCCATCCCTGGTCCTCTTCAGGGTGTGGCTATCCCGGACAAGCCCCCAGGCTGTAATGAACAGGCCAGGAGACCAGCTCCTTTTAAAAAGGCCTTTATTAAACAGGACAGCTCTGGGGTGGGGCCCGAGGGGTTGCACACACCGCCACTGCTCCCACTGGACACCGCAGAAAAGGAGGATCCATGCAGCTTTGTCCCTAGGACAGAACTGGGCCTTCCTTCCTCACAGGAGTCCCCAGGAAGACTCCTTCTCTTGGCCTTGTAGTCTAGGGTGTCATCCTAATTGAGTCCCCTCATGGTTATGTCAGCCTCTGGAGGGACGTCAGCGGACTCCTCTGGGTCTTCCTCGTTTGATGGTACTGTTTTTATTCCTTCCTTTTTTGTGTGGCTCGTTGTCTCGGGGTTTTTTATCAGTCTGTGTGTGTCCCATGAGTCTCTGGTTTCTCTCGTTTACATAAATGTCATCCTCCTCCTCAGGGCCCAACTGAACAAGGTACAGCAACTTGGGGCAGGGGTACAATGTTGCCATGTGGAGTCTAGGAGCAGTGGGGGCAGGGCCTGGCTGAACACAGAACAAGAAACACCGGGTACAGAAACTTGGTCATGGGGGCAGGGCCTGGCTGAACAAGGAACAAGAAACACGGGGTACAGCAATTTGCGACAGGGGTACAAGGTAAGTAAAGGGTTTACAAGCAGTAACATGGCAACAATCTTCTAATTATTCTTAACACTGACCATAGCAGGGTGGGTTGGACTAGATGATCATCAAAGCTTCAGTCTGATTCCAACCATTCTTTTCTCCTAATCTGACATTATTTTTGCCCTTTTTTACCCACTCTCCCAAAGCTGGTAGGAACCTTAAGGATGTGGAAAGCCAGAGGGTTTAATTTTCTCTCAGATGGTCACCAGTGCCACCAATGTTCCACAAGTGTCAGAATTGATGAGCCTGCTTCTAAAGGATTTCAGCCCTTTGCCTACCCTCTTGCTCAAAGAGCTATGACACTCTTGATCAAGGCTAAAACTGTGCATGCCTTGCCTGACCAGTTGGATGCCACTAGATTACAGGACATGACTGAGCTCTGTTTGCCTTCTGCACATTGGGGGCATTTCCTTTACTCAGTTGCCAGCTTTCACAAACTGTTGCAGTTCGTTTATTTATTTAATTTTGTTAAGTATTAGTTGGTATGTTCTTGTTGCTCCCCTGTTATTATGAAATGGTTTAGCCCCAGATGTCAATATTGTTAACCCCTCCCCTTTTTCCTGAAAGTTCCCTGTCAGTTGTTTTCACCCATCCCCTTCTCCCCATCCATCATTGTAAACCCCACCTTTCCTTCCAGGTCCTTCTGTGTCTTTCATCCCTTTGTTGATAAGTTATTGATTGCTATGTTATGTTCCCGCCTTCCCTGTGTTCCCATTGGTCCCTGATATTGTAGACTCCTCCCCTTACTCCTCCCTCTGCGATCCCTGATTGGACCCTGAGTTGTGTCCACCCCTGAATAAAACCCGATACACAGAGGTGCTTGGGGCTCTTTCTCCTGCTCCGTCGTCCCAGCCCGAACCCTTGCCTCCATTCCCTTTGCCCTAATAAACTTGTTCCTGGGAAGTGCAGCAGACTGAGCCTCCTCCGTCCTTTTGTCGCAACCCACGATGCCTGAGCTAGCAGAGCCTGGCAGGGGTTGGAGCTCTGTAGGTTCCGCAGTGGGATCACATTTCCCCTGCAGTTCCCCACTCCTGGCCGCTGCCCGTGTCGGAGTGGCGTTGCAGAGCTAGACCAAACCTCTGGTGCAGCTGAGGAGCAGCGTCAACAAACTTTTTTTTTTAATGTTTTTTTTTCCTTACACCAAATGTGCCAAAGCTGTGAGAGGACATCTGGGGTCAGTGAGGATAAATTTCACTGGCTGCTCAGCTGTGATCTTGGATTTGTAAGACCAAACTGTGCTTGGCCTAAGTTGCCTGTAATCACACAGGCCTATCTAAACCTTATTAAATATTTTTTCTACAACCTCAAGAGCTAAATAGATTTTTAGTTAAATAATAATTAAGATGCTGCATAGGGCAGCTTGGGCCAGCTCTAATGCTCTGAATGAGGTTTGAAGTGATAAGGGGATAAGGATACTTGGTGTGCACATAGCCAATGCCCTATAGCAACTTCTCTGATCTAAAACTCTGAAAAATGTTCTCATTGTATATGTTGCCCTGGAATTCCATGTTTTATTACTTGCTACACATAGTGCCCAAAAGGGAAGGATTGGTGTATACTACACACATTAAACTCATGAATTTTTTAGAACTCATGGGATCTGGGTTCAAAGCTTTTGGTCAGGGTTTGTAGCTCTGTTCACACCTCTGTTTGTCTTTATGCCTGCACTTAAGAGGTGGTCATATTTTAGTAGAGTGGATGTGGTATTTCTCACATATTGAGTTTCTGCTAAAAGGGCTATTTTCTGTGTGAAATGGAGTGAAATGTGCCATATAAACATAGGAGACAGCCTTAACCCAAGAGACACTGTGGTTTGGAGCCTGTACTGCACTCCATGATTAGACCTTTGAAGTACTTGGGAATTGAACTGAATCCCTCATCGCTAGTGTGGATGGGATGGGCAGAACAGGGCATAAGGGGAGAGAAGCATATAGTGAAGAGGTGACCTGCTGTCTTGTACAGGCTACAAACTCCGAGAGGCAGAAGAGATCCTGCATGGTCACCTGAGGCTAATAGGAAGGTAGGGAGTTCAAACTGTAGTTCTCATTTTCAGCCAGCCAGAAGGATTAGTTTCCCTACCATCCCTACCATGGAAACAGCCCCAGCTCTGTCAAGTTACTGGAGAACAAGCTGGGCCTCAGAGATCATAGACTCATAGAATTAGAATGTTAAGGGATGGAAAGGACCCTAAAGATCATCTAGTCACAACCCCCCTACAATGTGCAGGGACACCTCCCACTGGACCAGGATGCTCAAGGCCTTACCTAGCCTGGCCTTGAACACTTCCAGGTTTGGGGCAGCCAAAGCTTCTCTGGGCAACCAGATGCCTCAGGGCTCCCACTAGGAGCTGTACCCACGTCACTAGGAGAGCCTCTGCTCAATTTTGACTGTTTTTCATCAATTTTGCTCACACCTGGGGCCAGTGTGTGTCTGCTTTTGGCTGCCAAGCTGCACCAGTGGTTGTGCTGGCTAGAATGGGGTCCGAAGTACCTTCTGTCTTAATGCCTCAGCACAGTGTCTGACAGGGCAAGGCATGATGCTGTGAAAATAGGGGTGTGGGGGTGTTTTCTCCCTTCCCCTGGACCACCTGGCCCTGGTCACTGTCTGGGACAGGCTGCTGGGTGGGTGAGGCACTGCTCTGCTCCAGTGCTGTAATACCGGTGTTGCTGTCTTCCTGGTGGGCTGGAGTCCTGTGATATCTTTCCAGCTGGGAACATGCCCAGGACAGAGTTTTAGCACCATCTGCCACTTGAGCTGTTTGCAGCTTTGGTGTAACATTACCAAAAATAAGGCTGTTTGAATGAAACAAGTGTTGGGAAATGAGTTGTCTCTCTCCTGCTCTCTTTATCTTCCCATTGAGGGTGGCCAAGTATGCAAGAACAGAGGCAGGAGAGGAGTCTCGTGAGGGCTGACCAGGCATAAGGTCTCCCTCTTTTCCCTCCTGCTCCTTCCCAGGGAAGCAAAAATCCTTACACCTCACAGAACATGCTCACTAAAAAACCTGCCCTGATTTCCTCTGCCAAAAGGAGCTCTCAGAATCAGGTACCCATCCCTTAACCCATCATATGACACATTGAAAGAAAAGAAGGGAATCAGGAGCCAAACACAACATTAATCAGATTAGGACCTTTCTTGGGACACCTTTATTTTTACTTTGGTTTCCACGTTTCAGTTACTTACCTCATCTCTCCTAAACACCAGGGGCAGTATGCCAGACAAAGGCCTGTAACATCCTTCACGATGTAGATTTCCTAGTCTCCAGCCCAAAAGTTTACTCCTAGTTCTGGCTAGTCCCCAGTTGAAGCAGTTAGTCATTTGGCTGGACATCTCTTTCATCAGCACAGCTTGTGCTTTCATCAGGGGCTGCAGCAAACCTGCACTGTCAAGGGAGACAGAAGGTTGTTTTTATCCTGTTTTCACATTATGAGCTCTGAAACAGCTCAGCTGGGACAAGTTAAGTCTTTGGGGCATGTGCATTGCTGCAGAAGTGTAAAGGAAGATTAAAAAACAGGCATGGAAGTATGACTGCTAGACTAATCCCCAGAAAATGCTAGAGGGGAGCTTTTTGTCTTGGTGCAAGGTAGATGGAGGTTAGAAACTCTGAGCAAAAAACCACCTTCATCTGCTGCCTTTTCATTCCCACAGTGTGTCTTTAGGTTACAGGCTGGGTATTCATGCTTGGTAGTAAAAGACAGAAGCAAATTTTTGCCTGTAATAGGAAGAAAAGGAAGAGCAGTCAGCCAGCTGGTCAGGTTAGAGAACACCATGGCAGTGGTGGTGCCATCAGTTTATTAGCACAGGTATGTGATGGAAATACCACAGCAAGGCTTCTTGTACTGATGTCCTTGGGCTCCCTGCCTGGCTGAGCAGAAGAGATGGATGTGACATCAGCATTGTTCTGTTAGAAGAGGACGGGCTGGAGAAGGGAGCAGTGGGAGGCTGGACCAGACTGCTGGCATTTCAGTGTATTAAGGCAGCGGCGAAGGGGGAAGTGTTTCACATGGCACATCATGAGCAACAAGGAGTCAAAGGCTGGGACAGAGGATACACAAAAGGAAAGTTTAGCCTCAGTCTCAGGAAAGATGTTCCGTTAGCTGTTGTATTGTTGATTGCTTTCCCAGGAGAAGTCATGAGGATGGGATTTTTTAAAAACAAATGGGATAAAGAATGAGAAAATTCACAATCAAAACCAGTCCTAAACTGGCTCCTGCATAAACAACCAAGGTTCCTTCCCTTCTTTCCTGACCTCTGTTGTTTTTGTTCTCCAGCTAATTCCTCCCTTTAACCCCTGTTTATAAGAACAGCCAGTGTCTCTGACGCCTGTGGATGTGAAATGTTGTCTCCCACTTGTTCCACTCTCCCTCTGCTCTGTGCTCCCCATTCTCCTTCCTTCCCTTGCCCTCTCATCCTCTCCCACTCTGCTGCCTGCCACCAAGGTCCAAACTTCTGGGGACCTTCTGCTTCTGCTTTCATCTCTCCCCCAAATTTCTTTGAATTTCTCGGTGCAGAGGACTGCAGTGTTCCCAGTCACGGGTGACTGGCCAGAAGACAGTTTTCATCTCTGCAGCTCCATGCACCTGGTGAGGAGCAGAGAAGGCTGTGATCCATATTTTGCTTATATGAAGAAGCTGAGAGGCAGCCAAGAGAAGAGGTTTACTTGAAGTGGGACACAGGAATGGGCTGACTCAGTTCTCTGGTATTCCATCCCAAATCCCTTCCACTGGCTCATGGTTCCCGTACTCCTGCATGACCTATTCATCAGGAAAGCCTATAATGTGAGAGTGCTCCCAGCATGTTAGGCAGTACAGAGGAAAAAACATGATAGAGAGGGAGATCAGACTTAGGTCTGAGGCTGGAAACTTCCCACTTTCCTCTGGATCAAGCATTTAAACCATTGTTGCCATTTCTTGCAACAAAAGACATGGTGCTAAACAATAAACAAGGCACATGTAGCATTATTTACCAATTAAGAAAGTTGGAAGTCTCCAAAAAACATTCGCCAGATTTGAAGTAATCATGTTTTTCAATTGAATATTTATTAAAAAGTAGTAAATTGGCACACAGCATCTTTCCTGAAGTCTAGGCAAGAGGCAAATATTTATTTGCACTAGCAGCACAGACCGTACTGACTGTAACTAGGTAAGAATGCTAAACAGACCCAGTTTCCTTGTTGGCCTCTGAAAACAGGGATAAATTCTTCTGCAGACAAAAGACAGATGTGTGGGCATTGCTAAGATCCTGGCTTCCTGGAATAAGGAAGCCGTGCAAATCCAGAAGTTCAGAGTGTGAAAGATTAATTAATTATTATCTTTATTGGGATGTTGTCATGTTCTGCCAGTGGTGCTGAAGTCTGGCAGAAAGCTCAGCCCTACAGCCAGGCAGGGTATTTCTGGGATGGTCCTAATTTATCCTACCCAGATGATTCATGAGCTATTTCTTGTTCAGGTGAAGAGCAGTCAGGCTGTTGTTGTCACAGAGGTAGGGGATACTAAAAACAACCAGAAAGTAGGATCTTTAACAGCTCATGTCTTCTGGAGCATTTGACTGTGCTGTCAGAGCATGAATCAAACAGTATGAAGGTGATGAATAGGAGCAGGTGGTTAAACATGAAGCTGAATCAGAGAAAGGCTCACTGGTGGCCAGACTGGGGAAGAAGGCAAACTGAAGATGGGCAGTGAAAGCAGAAGCAGAGGGAGAGTGGGAATAGAGCTGGGAGGTCTGGTTGTCTTGCTAGGAAACAGAGAGGAGAGATCTACTTTAGCTAACTGGGAAAAAAAGGCCTGGAACAGGGAACCAGAAAAAGAGAAGATATAAAACAGGACAACACAGGGAGGAGCTTATGTCTAATGGTTTGCAAGAAATATCTGTCCAAAGAGTACAGTCGCCTCAAACCTAGAAGGGAACCAGAGTTTGCTGTTCTCCTCTAGCTGAAAAGTCTCAGTGAAACCTGAGGGCAGCATGTCCAGTCATGTACCAGTGATGTGGTACAGGGACAACTTTCTGACTACCTGATGCTTAGCTCAGGTGGCAGAAGTGTCCTGGGAAGCTGTTTTACTATGAGGCTGACTGAGCAGTGGCACAGATGGCCAAGAGGGGTTGTAGAGTCTCCCTTCTTGGAAATATTCAAAAGTCATTTGGACATGGTCCTGGGCAACTGGCCCTAAGTGCTTCTGCTTGAGCAAGGGTGGCTGGATGAGAAGACCTCCAGAGGTGCCTTCCAGCCTCTTGTCTGTGATTTTGTGGTTCTTGAGACTCTCTCATCTTCACACACTCCCCTCCTTCCTCTCTCTACACCATATACTGTTACACCAGCTGATCTCTCTTCCCTCTTACAGCTGGAACTCGTGAGGCTGAAGTACTTGAGAGGCCCTGTGTATGAGGAAGACTCTTGAGAAGCCTGTAGTACAGATAGTTGAGCAAGTGAGCATGTATGATTCTAGCTGTTTCTTTGTGTTGTCAGCAGTGTTTCTGGAAAGGCTTATTTTAATTCAGTGGTTGCAGATAAAACAGCATACAATTCTGGTAAGGGGTATATCTGGAAAAACATTGATCATGTTTTGGCCAGATAGCAAATTGTAGTGACTCAAAAGGGCTTCCCAGAAGTCTTCTTAGTGCACATGATAAGGGTGACATAAATATTTCTTTGATCCTCTCGGAAGTTGTATTGTGATTTCTCCCTTTTTTGATTTGAAAAGAACCTTTTTCCCATTCCTCAAGTAGTTCAGGCTTTTGCTTCCTTTGATTTTACAGCATATTAAAATGATGAAAATTTACACGTGGCTCCCAAAATTTGCACAGATTACAGGATGGGGAGGAGGTGGAAGAAGGAAATTCATCCTTTCACCACTTCTCCTTCTAATGTCAGAGGCTTCTTTCCAGTCAAAACATGGCATTGGCAGGTTTACTTATCTCAGGGATCTTAAACGTGGTGTGTGTGCTTCAACAGCCTGCAGGCAAGAGCCCTCACTCTCTCTGCTGTGCTGGAAGGAGGCTGCTGATATTCTTGGAGCCTGATGACTATTGTTCCAGTTGAGAGCTTTTACAGCACCAAAACATTGGCTCATTTGCCACCTGCTCCCTCCCAGCCTCTAAAGGACGGTTGTGGGTTACTGCTGTGCATCACTGTGTGCAATGTGACTCCTGTGGCACCTTACTGTTGTTTTTTTTAGTTCTTTCTGTCGGTGTCCTGAAAGCTTTTCATTAGTCATCTTGGAGAGGGGAGAAACCTCAAGCCTCTTCACATTCTCATGGTGAAATTTCCAGCCTGATTTTTTTTTTAAGATGCAAGCTTTGGATCCACACATGAATTTTTTTGCAGTTGTGAACAACCAGGTCAGGAAACCATGGTTTGTAAAAAAATGGGTCATTTGGGCTTCCAGGTTTGTGGCTCACTTAATTTTGCTGCCAGATTGCATAGCACTGTCTTGGCTCTGCCATGTGAGCCATGACTGCTCAGCACTTCTGGACATTTGGGCCATTTACTGGTAGGGGAAAACGAGAGAAACAGATTTAGATTCCTGATTTCTAGCTCTCTAACTTTAGAGAAAGTATCTTTGGTTTTTGTGCAGGACACATAACACCAAACAGTCTCTGCTATTTTTAACAAAATCATAGGAATAGGGTAAAAACCTGGAGGCCCCTTTGAGGTTCTTTGGAAAATCTAGGGTCCCTAAACTGAATTTCTATGTTTCTCAAAGGGATCCTTAGATATTTTTTGCACTAAACTGTGGAAGATTAATCTCCAAGCTATTCTGGATGTAATCCCCTAAGGAAGTCAGGGCTTGACAAGGAATTTTTAGCCAAAGAACACCATTTTTCCTCACAGATCATTTTGCTGGACAAGTAGATGTGCAAGGGTAGAGAGACACCCATCACTGGGCAGGTCCTAAATTCTGTTCATTTCCACAGTGGGCTGATTCCAGGCCTTTACAGATGGCTGTTCATTAGACATATTAAGTGTAGTGTGTAAGGGGAGGTTGGGCTGGGCAAATTGGGCCTCTGAGGTGCTGGGGAATCAACACCATGGTTTGGGGTGGGCACAGACCTGGGATCAAATAAAGAAAGTAGACTCTCACTTGGGCATTACAACACAGAAGTTCAACTCCAGAGCTAGAACCAATGGGGATTTTGTTCTTGTTGCTGTAGTGATCTTGTTTTTGACTGTAGGAACCCTGTGCCCCTTTCTTATGTGTAAGTCTTCAGTTCCCCCTGTCTGGGATCCCTCCTGGCTTGGTCTTTGCTTCACAAACATCATATTCAAAGCCACTGAGGTCTCAAAATAAACCACAAAAGTAGGGATTTGCCACTGAGTTTTTGGTTATCTCAGAACAGATCAGCACTGCTGCTGGTTAGGACCACCACTCATTTCCAGGTTTCCTCCCACATTACCAGGTTTCTCTCTTCTCTTCATCTCCTCCCTAATAATAAATAATGTCCTCCCTGGCCACCCTTCAGTCACCAAATCCTGAACAGGTGGTGTCACCCCATTCTGGCAGCAGGACAGAAGCTGGGTAGGAGAGGATCAAGGGCCAGGGGTATGCTGAGACCTGGTGCTGCTTGCTTAGACAGTCCAAGGGGCAGCAGCAGGTTAGGGGAGTCAAGCTCTGCCTGTTTTCATGCCTGTGTTGCCCCTGCACTGGCCTGTGTTTGGGGTGTGGAAGCCACATAGCTGTGTTCCCACTGTGCTCCTGGGACATCTTGCTTGGCCTGGTGTCAGCTCATGAAATCCCTGCAGACCACTGTTGGGGTGTTTATGTCCTTTTGTTTATTCCTTTCCTTCTTCCTGGACATTTGCAATCACATAGGCTTGGCATAACCATGTCTTTCCTTGTTTCAGGTTTTTATTTAGGGAAAGATTTCATAAAGTGGCCCAACCCATGCCTTTGTCCCCTCTTTGGGTGACATGTACTTCTTGTAATAGGAGGATGGTGGCCCCTCCTTGGAGGTGTTTCCCTCCAGCATCACCATGGCCCCACATCAGCCCCACCATTCCTTCTCATTTCCCATAGGATTCAGTGGGGACCGGGATGAAGGTGCTCACTGTCTCTAAAAATGGGGCATGTTGTAAGCAGAGAGAGGGAAAGAAAACCACCAGTACTGACCTCCTTACCTTGCTCAGCCATAGCACCACCAGATAATCAGCAGGGAAGTCCCCATTAAACACTTGGGATCATGCAGGGATTTGTGTAGCTGGTGCAGGAAGTAAAAGGCAGAAGAGCCTGTCTGCAGGTGACCTGGCTGAAGTGATGTAAGCACAGAACAAAAAGGAAATCCAGCCCTCCCTGATTTTTCCTTAGAATTATACCCATGAGTGGAAGCCAGTCATCCCCATGGCACAGCTTTATGTTGAGGGTGAATTCCTTTATCCTCCTGGGAAGTGAGTGCTTTGCAGTCGTAGCGTGCTTGAGCACACTTCGTATTTCCAAACCAAGCCTCTCATGTGAGACTCTGAAATTCTTCACTGAACACACAGGAAAAAAGGATCCCCTTTCTTCTTACAGTCTAAGACTAGATAGGGTGGGGCGGAAGGAGAGGTAAATCAATACCCCAATTCAACAAGGATTTGGGTTTTTTTAATTAAAAGGTATCTAAAGGTTATTTCTAAAATTCATGTTTCCACATCCCTGCATGTGAGCCTTTGCCCAGTCCTGGCTCCTCTGTGACCTGCTGGTCAGCTGTGCCTGTGGTGCCTGGAGTCCCTCCCTGTGCCCTGAATACACTCAGGGTGTCTCCCCAAGTTCTGGTCAGAGCCCTTTCCACTTGTGGGTAACTGCTCTAGGACAGGCTGAAGCCTCAGATGCTTTGGTAAAAGAAGGAGGATAGTATCAAAGTGTGGAAAGAAAGCTAATTTTCCATTAAGAGCCATCTAGAGTCTAGAACTGTATTTAGTGTCTTACTAAATGACACTACTGTGTACTATTCTGGCACAGAGCTGCCTAGAAATAGCTTCAAAGAAAGAAAAGGAAAATGATTTACAGAGCCCAAGGTATGGATGTTCAGCCAGCAGAAATCATCTTTCTGACATGGGAGTTCATTGAATTGAACATTTTTACAGCTGCTGATCATCTAAATTGATTTGCACAAATCTGTGGTGAACTAGAACAAGTACCCATCAACTGAAATTGGTATCACAGCTGTGGTTGCCAGTGAGAAGCCCATGAAGGAAGCCACTGTGGACTATATTCCCTGAGTTCTAAAGAAAAGGGATCAGATTTGACAACTACAGTGCTGGAGGTGGTGGTTTGTATGTCCCAAATGAACACGTTCTTCATCCTGGCACAAAAAGCAAAGGCTTGGGCATGTCTGTTGCTGCAGCAGCAAGGACAAGGCTGGGTTTGGTATGTGTTACGGAAAAAGCTTTTGCTAAATGCAGGGAAAGCAGGGAGAAGGAATCTGTTAGCTCCTGGAAGAAGAGTTTCCATGACAGAGGTGGAGTTAGGGTGGGCAGCTGCAACAGAGAGCAGAGGAAGAGGTGAGTAAAGAAAGAATGAGTTTGGATGAAGGAAAATGCTTTTGGTCTTGGCTGTATTAATCCTGATTTGTCAAGAAGAAGCATATGAAGGGTAGACAGAGACAGGGGGCTGGCACTAAGAGAGGGAGATGGGATGGGAAGGCCTGTGCATTTGTGGCCCATCAGCTCCTGGGGTGCAACTAAAGCTGGGAGAGGGTGATCCTGAAGGACAGTGACACCCCAGGGCAGAGCCGTGCTCCTCCAGCTCCCCTTTCTACCCTTGTGTCCATCTCCTTCAGCTCAGGGAATCACTCCTGGTGCCCCCTCAGCATCATTTGGCTTGGTTTCCACCACCTCTGCTGTGGTCCATCCCACCATCTGGGATGGAGGCGTTTTCCTAGCAGGTTGGATGCTTGTCAAGGGTGGTCTGCTTCCACATGGGGGTTCAGATCCTGGAATTGTCTAATTACTGGGGGGTGTCAGGAGCACAGACCTCTTTGAGGGTGCTGGGTCTCCCCTTTTGGGTGTGCCGTGGGTAAAGGGGAACAGTCCAGAGCAGCCTGACTGATTTGTTCAAAACCTCTCCCAATCTGAAATTGAATTAGCAGATCTGTGCTTTGTTTTGGTTCTTAAGTAGAAGCAGCTGGATTGAATGGTTGGGGATGGGGGATAAAAAGAAGCTGCTAAATCACCCTTACTTTTTAGTTAGCTGCTTGGAGATCTCACAGGGCTGGGTCCCTGCTTCCCATACTCATCTACTATTATGTCCTCCCAGGGTTTTTCTTTTTCAGTTTGAAAATGTGGGTCATCAATAGAGCAGAAGTTACAGCACACTGGAATATGTAGGTCAGGAAAACTGTACCAAGAAAAGAAAAAAACCCACTTTTTTTTCCCCAACTGCTTCAAACAGGAAAAGGCCACACTGGGTTTTGGGCTTTTGAATGGGATATCCTCTCCTGATCCAAGTGCCCCAGCTGAAACGCCCAGCAGTTTGTGGCCAAGAATAACAGGAAGATCAGAGAAGGGAAAGGGGGGGAAAGGGGAAGGCAGGGGGTCTGACCAGCTCATATGACCCTCCATTAGAGACTTATAAAAAGGGCTGGTACGAGCTCATTTTTTATGAGTTTTAATCCCTCCTGCTTCTGATGCTGAGCCAAGGGTTTTTCTGGAGAATCTGAGTCACAAGGCTTGCAGCTGGAAAGAGAGGGTTGATAGCAGTGGCTCAGCAGGCACAACCACGTCTGGAGAACTCGGAGGCGAGCAGCAAAGCCACCGGTTTTCAACACCACCACAGATGTCTTTGAAGAAATGGGGCAAAAGTGGGAGGAACACACCAAAAATGTAAGAGGAATACAGCAGTAGTCCTTATGTCACTGTTTCTGCTGCTCTCAGGAGCTCCTGGAGCAAAGGATTTTTACAAATAAAGTTGTGCATGCAGGGGAAGCTGGTGCTGTGATTTCACAGTAGGCTTAGCCAGAGGCATGTTTGGAAGCAAGATCTCTGATGAAGTTTGGTGTCCCAGCTTGTATTTGTCTGTCTATGGTTTTATTTAGAAATTGATGTGAAAGTTTTTGGGTTGTTGTTTAGGGTTTTTTTTTCATAGTGAGGGTTTCTTGCTGGAGCTTGACTGACTAGAGTCCTGTCCCCTGTGCTGCCAAGTCTGATATCTGAGCAGAAGGGAGGAGCAAGGAGAGATGCTTTTGCCCTGGCTCAGCCTCAGCACATTCCCTCACATTCCCTTACAGTATGGGCTGGGCTTCCTTTAGGCAGGAGAGCATTAAAGCTGTTTAGAATAAAACACAAGGCTCTTTCCGAGTCCCAGTTGTGGTTTCATGTCTTTCAGTCAGAATTTCATTAGCATGTTCCATGACAGATGCTGATGAGGGACATGAGGTACCTTAGGTCCTGTTACATTTCTCTGGCTGCTCTTTCTGTCTGGCAGACCAGAGCCTTATTCTCTACCATCCTTTTCTCAGGACAGGTGGCAAGCAAAGGCCATTGTAATAGCTAAGTCTTGTTAACTCTAACAGGAGTTGCCTGCATGAATGCCAAGGAAGTGGGAAGAACATCCCCCTGGGTGTTAATCTGAACATCTCTCCTCAATCCTCACTGCAGACTGATGTATGTAGTTGGTGCTCTTCTAATTAATTTTTAATTATGAAATCTGATGAGGAGTATCTCACAGTGTGCTGGCAAAGGGCATTTACACACTGGTAGAGCCCTTCTAGAGCCCTCTCTGTGGTGAGCTTACATTGCTTACACTAACTGAGTCCCTGACAGGTGGGGCACATGGCTTCCCTGGCCATGGTGGCATTACTATCACCTGAGTAAAGGCATATACCCAGACAGAAACACTGTCTGCAGCTATCTTCCGACATTCTCTGGTTGAATCACTCTTTTCTGCGCCTTACAGGAATTTTAGTTCATATGGAGGAAGGAATTTCATTGTGCCACCAGAGCTGATTAAACAAGGCCAACCCCAGGCTGCAGCCTGCCTTCATTTCAGTGCATGACCTGGGGATGCCTGTGAGTGTTTCCTGCACCCTGCTATCCAGGCAAAGGATGCCTGGCTGGGAGGAGGCTGCTGCCTCCTCTGGTAGGTCCGGGGCCTCCAGATCCCTGGAGGAGGAGGGCTGGGACACACCAAGGATCTGTGGTGCAGTGCAGGCACACTCAGAATGCTGGAATAAGCACAACAGTCTCTTGGCTCTTCCCATAAACCTGGATACTGCTCCTCAGCTCCTTCCCATGCCATGACATCACAGCTGGCCTCCCTCAAGCATCTCCAGTCCTAAAATTCAGCTGTGGTGCTCTTCCCATCCCAGACCTTCCTCCCCATCCACACCATACCATCACCATCACCTGAGCTTCCCCTGTAATACTCCCAGCTCTGCCCTGTAGCCCCTACCCTCCCTTCTCCAGGCCGGCATGTTCTCTCTCCTTCCTCCTTGCTCTATTTTGTCAGTCTTGGAGATTTTAAACATCTCAGTTATATCCCACCGTGAGCAGGCTGATTCCTTTGCCCCTGGTTCAAAGGCAGCTGTGACTGTGGAGCTTATTGACAGATGTTTTGAACTATCTGCCCAAAACAGCTCAAACAGAGCTCTTTCTCCTTGTTGCATCCTTACCTAAGTCTCTTCTGAAAGAAGGACATGGGCTCCTAAATCACTGAGATAATGGGTTTGGAAATGTTAACTTATGTTAGTAGTCGGTGGCTAATTAGATCCTTGAGAGGATTTGCCTCTCAAGTCTCTTTTGCAAGAGAAAAAAGTGACTTGAAGGTTATAGACTGATAATGACTGATAATGGTGTAAAGCTGAGGTAAAATGGAGTGGAAATCCAAGCTTGAATCAATTTCCTTTGAGCACCCAGATTTGCACTAAAAAGAGTAACAAGCAGAAATAGCATGGAGAAAAAAAAAAGCAGATTCTTAAACTCTGAGGAAACTACAGGCAATATCAGGAGGAAAAAAGCCCCCAACCATATGGTATTATCTGAATATTCTGAAAGTGCATTAAAATTGAAGCCATGGTTACCAGGTAGTCTGGTGGTGTGCATTTGTATATTCATCTGCAAATGCCCATCTTCCATTGGTAAATGTGAAATAAAATCTCACATGGTCTTTCATCCAGGCTGGGCAGATCATCCTGAAAGGCCTGATTTTGAGCTCTTAGTTTTACCCCAGTGTCTTTTGTGAACTTCAGTGGAACCAATCACGTGTGTGTAAATGAACCACAAATAGTCTAAGTGTTGGCAAGCTTGGAGCCAAATAATTTCCCATAAAGGAATGGAATTGGTGCATGGAAAGGCATTCAAACCAGACCTAATAACAAGGAAAAGCTCTTTTACATCCACTTCATACAAAGCTGGAAGAGTCCTACAAGGCAAAGGTGTGGCGAACCAAGTTGACTGGGTTTTCCTACATTTCATTAAATCAGACTGGTCAGTTACCTTCAAGAGCAGCAAGGAAACACGGTAAGATCCCATGGCAGAGGATGTCTGATGCCTCCAGCTGTGTGACACAAGCCATGTGATGTGTCACTAGTGGGGTAGATGTGAGTTTTACCTCCTTGCATGACTCTTCCCAGCATTATCTGGGAAGTGCCATTGTCACCTGCAGTTCATACATGAGTTTACTGCCTGGAAATGTGACCCACATTGCACAGGCCACGTCTCTGGTGAATCTGTGCCAACCTGTGAATGTCATGTCTGGGATCCTGTGTGCTGGACCCTACCTTGTATCCTTCCAGTGTAGTAAATACTGATCTGCACTTCCCGTAAAAACGGGAAGAATTGGTTCATTCATCCACCTCATGGCTGAAAATTTTAGGAAAATGTGATAATTGCAGTCAGCCTGGAAACACCATGATACAAACTTTGCTATAGCATTTATAAAGCAATTTTCCAGTTTATCAGTGAGAATGGCTCAATCTCTCTGGGTTTAAAACCAGATTTAGCTCAGAGGTCTACTGTTTATACCAAGTACTGAGGTATCTGTAAAACAAAGTTTTGGATTGCTTTGACACAGGCCAGGTTAATGGAAGTGGTCTAAGCAGTGAGTCCTTTTTGGTCTCTCTCCTTCAGGCTGGAAAGCATTTTGAGCTGCTCATGGATAGGTAATCAGCCTCACCTTGTGGTGGGCAGCTTTGGCAGAGGACTGAAGAGCAGCTGGGACAGGCTGTTGTAATCTCTTAAACAAGCATAGTTGCACAAGGCTACGTACACAGGCTGAAGGCTGCACTTAGCAAGTGTCCGGATCTGTTCATGGTACTGTTATGAATGGGCCAGGAGACCAGCTCCTTTTAAAAAGGCCTTTATTGAACAGGACAGCTCTGGGGTGGGGCCCGAGAGGTCACGCCACTGCTCCCACTGGACACTGCAGAAAAGGAGGATCCATGCAGTTTCGACACTAAGACAGAGCTGGGCCTTCCTTCCTCACAGGAGTCCCCAGGAAGACTCATTTTCTCACTATTGTAGTCTAAGGTGTCATCCTAGTCGAGTCGTGGTTATGTCGGCCTCTGGAGGGAAGTCAGCGGACTCCTCTGGGTCTTTCTTGTTTGATGGTACTGTTTTTATTCCTTCCTTTTTGTGTGGCTCATTGTCTCGGGGTTTTTTATCAGTCTGTGTGCGTCCCATGAGTCTCTGGTTTCTCTCGTTTACATAAAAGTCCTTATGTCATCCTCCTCCTCAGGGCCCAACTGAACAAGGTACAGCAACTTGGGGCAGGGGTACAGTGTTGCCATGTGGAGTCTAGGAGCAGTGGGGGCAGGGCCTGGCTGAACACAGAACAAGAAACACCGGGTAAAGCAATTTGGGACAGGGGTACAAGGTAAGGGGTTTACAAACAGTAACTGTAACATGGCTAACAATCTTCTAATTATTCTTAACAGTACCATTGCTATACATCCAGCTGGACTCCTCAGATGACTAAATAAAATCAGAAGAAAGGTTTAAAATTACTCCTGCCATCCAGAGGTAAGGTGTAAGCCATGTCCACTCCTGCAGACACCTTGGCAGGTGTTTTTTAGGGGGCAGAAGATGTCAAATGAGGAGAAACTTCCCCTGCAGTTTATAACCATCACCAAGAGGTCAGGGACAACTAAAAGAATAGGCAGAGAGTGATGCTATAGCCATAAGCTGCTCTGGCCAGGCCATGGGAGAGTCAAGAGAGAGCCCACTTCTCTCTGGGTGTTTTTTGGGTTTTTTTGGTCTCTTACTACAGAGGACAGCTCAAAATAATACTTCCTCAAAGCAGCAGCCACAGGTTCCTTCTCTGCCCAGGGGGTCATACTCATCCTTTTAAAGCTTCACTGCAAATGTCTGTCAGAGAGACCTGAAATCTCAACTCCTTCATAAGTGATTCACCCAGGAATTGTTCCACGGTAGGAATATCCTCATCTTTTGTTACACCTATTTTAAGTGACCATGCTCTTCCCTTCCTGGCTTTGTCACCCTAGGTTGCCTCTGTCCTGCAAAAGTAAAAAATTACACTTTCAACAAGAGTAAGAATGATGTAGGAAAAAGCTATTTTTAGGCTTCTCATCCTGCAATGAACTCAAGATTTGCCCTGTAGAGTAAGCCTCTGCAAACCTGTTTTTGACAACAGCAAAATAAAATAATTCAAATTCTCTTGTCATCAGCTCTCAAACAAGGTATCTCTTTCTTCCCTTCTATTTTCCCAACTGTGGAAGGTGTGAATTTGCTAAGAAGATACAGACTCTGCTGCCTGCAGTGGAACAGGGCTGCAAGTTAGGTGAGAATGGCCTGAAGCAATCTGTGTGACTTCAGCTTGCATTTCTATCCAGGGAGGTGGGGTAGTCTCCTTCCATGTAACTTTCATGATGAGACTAGAGGGGATGCAAGGTGTTAATTAACAGCCACTTTAAATAATTTTGATGTTTTTACTTTACAAGGCAATGATATTGAAGCACCTGGGTCCAATAATTCTCATTAGTATGAAAATCAGATCAAAATGGACATCTATTTTTTTTTCTCTGCTGGCAGATGGAATAACAGGCTGGGAGTGTAGCTGACAGAATGACGCCTAAATGCCAAACAAACCAAATTTTGCTTGGAAGTGAGTTCAGGCTGTTACATGCATGAGTTTTTTCAGAACTGTCCTGAAAGAGATTGACCTAGTTTCACTGAGATTGGGATGGCAAAGCAGCTTGGAGGAAGGTCTGGTCCATCCCCTATGTGTAAATGCAGTGATTGGCAGCTTGTTTGGGAGTTGAAGGCAATTCTTGGTAGACATGAAGGGACAGGTTATGTAGTATTTATTATTTTCAAAACAATTACTCATCCTCTGCACACACAATTTGTAAAGTGTGTTGTATTGTTTACAGCTCATCAGAGCAGAGCGGGAAGGTAAGAGGAGAACACTGTAAATAATTGGATATTTTCTCATTCCCAGTGTCTGGATACTTGGGGTACTTGGGGTAGGGATCCCCTGACATAAAGGGGATTTTTGCTGCAGCAAAGAAAACAGAGTTCAGATCTTTCCTTTAGTGTAAATAAATACGTGGGCGAACTTCCAGAATCAGCAGAAGCAGTGGGCATTGTCAAGCTGAGCAATTTTGTGTTAGGAAGATAATATCTAAATGGTCTAATTATAGCTCCAGTTCAGCATACTCGGGGAATCCCCACCATTACTCTTTAGTAGCTGCCGCTGTAAAGTTTCAGGATCTGAGCCATGACCTTCCTGATAATTTGTTTACTACAAGCCTGTCAAACTACAAATTTTTCTGTTGTTGAAAAAAGTCCTTCTTTGCTGACCCATCCCTTCTCTGTCCTGTATTGAGAACAATCTGCATTAGGAGCTGACTGAAGCTCAGTTTCCATGAGCACATCTGTGGCCTTGGGAATCACAGAAGGATCACAGATATACTGATGATGCTGTGCCTCCACCTGACGTACAGAAAGCCTTGAGAGCTCCCTTGGGCACTCAGACCTTCGGGCCATGTGTATGGCAACCCATTCAATTCCTCCACTGAGCTTTCCTTGCCTTCCTCAACTCCTTTCCCAATGGTGGACCACTTCAGTGGTGATGCCTGAGAGTTTCCAAAATGGAGTGAGCCACCTTCAAATTACTGGACTCAGCTGATGGAGAACTCCCTGCCCTTAATTCACTGCCAATATTCTTTTCTCCCTCTCTCCCCCGCAGTGAGGTGCCAAAGCAGGGCAAGCCATGGGACCAAAGTGCTCAGGGCTGGGTTAGAGAATGTTGTGGGGCTGCTGAAGCACCAGTTTGTCCAAAAGGAGATTCCAGAGTCCTGCTTATGCAGTGTGCAGCTTCCAGCATGAAAGGCAGTCTCCCACAGACAGATCCTGGCCTCATGGAGAGTAGAGGCTTAACCAAGGGACTGACCATCCCTTTCTGAGCACCCACTTGGCCCACTGATGTTTCCTCCAGAAATCCGTTGCATGGCACTTGCCTTATATCTCCTATTTCATGATCCTCTCAGGTCGCTGTGGATCCCATGGGAAAAGCAATCCCAATAGTATTAATAAATGCAAATCCCAGAAGAACCTTTTGGCAAGGCACAAGTTCTCAGACCAGTCATCTCTGTTCAGGCCTTACCCTGGTTAGTGCCACAGTCACACACAGCACTGTACTTTGCCCCTGTTATCACCTCCTTGTTGTAGAGCAGGAGACTAAAACCTGAATGAGAGGGCTGGTATACAGTTCAGTATGAACTGGTTGTTCAGTATCCATACTGCAAATTTCCATTGGCAGAGTGACTGAGGTCCTGTTGCTTGAAGGGTTACATGACAGGGGCCTCTCTGCTTGTCTGCCTTTCAATGTTGCCCTCATGGAGCTGCAGTGGACAGGAGAGGCACAAATCCCTTGTGTAGGCAAGAGGAAAGAAGGCATAGTTACAAGAGCGTTGGATCTGGAGAATCCAAGTGTGATCCTGGACAAGTCACTTAGACATCTGAGTTTCTGTCCCCCATGAGTTAATGGGTAAACAGGACTGCCCTTCCTCACAGGAGTGTTTTCAGGATAAATATAGCAGAGATGTGTGGGTGACACAGCATATTTATCCTGACAACATCATTAGAAAGGCCTAAAATCCACACAAACCCTGAGTGCATCACAGAGTTTAACAGCTTTCTTGTATGAATTCCAAATGATCTACTGGACATCACTCAAACCCCTTCAGTAAGTCTCTTTGGTGTTAAGATTTCGGGATATTTTTTGTTGCAACTGTTGTAATTGTTGGTTGTTGGAGTAATTTTTGATTCCATGTTTGAGGAGAGAAGAAGAAGTCCCAGTTAGAAGCTGAGGGTGCACTTGCACTGTGTGTGTCATTGATAGAAATATTGAAGAGCACTGGGCTTGAGCGAGAGCTCTGAGAGGCACCACTTGCCACCAGCATCCACCCGGACATGGAGCTCTTGACCACAGCTCTCTGGCCTTGTCCATCCAGCAAATTCCTTATCCACTGAATGGTCCACCCTTCAAATCCATGTCTCTCCAGTTGGGAGAATCCAGGATGTCATGTGGGACTGTGTCACAGGCCTTAGGCTCTAGGCCTAAGCAGAAGTCTACTTAGATGTCACCAGCTGGACTTCTCTTGTTGAGCAGTGCAGTCACCCACTCACAGAGGGCCACCAGCCTGGTCAGGCACAGTTTGCCCTTACCATGGTTCTGCTCCATGACCTTCCCAGGCACACGGGCAAGGCTCTGTAGTTCCCCACGTCTTCCTTTCTGCCATTTCTGAAAATAGGAGTGATGTTTCTCTTTTTCTATTCGTAGAATCAACAGATTATGTCAAGTTGGAATGGACCCACAGGGATCATTGAGTCCTGGCTCTGCACAGGACACACCAACAATCCCACCCTGTGCCTGAGAACACTGTCCAAACATTTGTTGAACTGAGACAGGCTTGATTCTGTGACCATTCCCTGGGGAGCCTCTTCAGTGGCCCACCAGCCCATGGGGGAAGAACTTCATTCATCAGGGACTTTGCCTGACTGCCACACCTTTTCAAATGTGATAGAGAATGACTTAGATCCAATATCAGCCAGCTCCCTGGGGACCCTGGGATGCATGTCATCAGGTCCCATAGTGCCTGTCCAATTTCATCAGGTGCTCCTGAACCTGCTCTTTGCTTATAGTAGGAGATTGTCTGGTCCCAGCAGATGATAACATCAGAGCAGGGTCAGCTCAAGCAGGTTGTGCAGGGCCTCATCCCGTTGGGTTTGAATATCTCAAAAGGATAAGGCCTTTTGGGGGGGAAAGTGTAACTCTTGAGCAAAACTAAATCAGATCACCTGAGCTACTTATGCAGTGAAGCCCTATCTTTTAAATTTACATTCAGCACGAGATCATAGTGGGCAAAACAGTTTTGCTATCTGACAAGAGACTACTGAGTGAGTGTAATTTGTTAACTGACTAGGTAGGGTGACAATCCATGGACAAGAAAACTAAATTATAACTTCATCCTACTCAGAGAGGATGGCAGGTGGGAGGGATAGTGAGGTAAGCAGCATTGCTTTCTCCCTGGATACCCACCCAGGCAAAGCACAGCTGACCCTGATGCTTCTCACTGGCAGCTCTCTCCAGGGTTGTAGTTACACAATATGTCACAAAGGGGAAGAAAAACAAAGTCTTTTTATATCTCCTCACTCATCTGCACTTCTTCTTTCTTAACCAGTACTGCAAACAAAATTATCAGAAGCATCATGTTGGCAGTATTTTTAGTAAACAGCAAAAGACTCATGTGAACTTGTTCCTCCTTGTCCCCTGGACAACAGACTGGAGAGTTTTCAGGGCAGAATCTATTGAAGTTCTCTTATTTCTGCCTTCCAGGCAAAACAGCTGGACTGGAACAGAAGGCCTAGAGCTGGCTGTAGAGGCTCTTGCTTTTCAGTTTTGAAGAATAATTACCCCCTTGAATGGTAATGCCATGTTAGGATTCCCAGAGTTCCAGGGATTGCCTTGCTGTTGGATCATGAATGGCTCTGTACACAATGGCTGGCAAAGGAAGATGATAGAAAACCACAGGGAATACTGGAAAAGAAAATAGAAAGTATGTTTACTAATTAGGAATGTTCCCAAGGGCTTCCAAATTGTCCTAAAATAGGCACACACATTCCTAAGGACAGTGCAAATGTGAGTGGCAAGATCCTCCTGCTACTGTTTGTGGAGAAATGAGGAGGGAGGTGGAAAATAAACTAGAAAAGGTATTTTCATTTGGTTCCCTGGCTTGGGTGAAGCAAGACAACTGCTATCAACTTTTAACCTGCACTGTTCCAAGAGCATTTCTTCCAAGAGCTCTGTCCTAAGACTGGTTTGCAGTTTACTACTGGTCTGACCCTCAGCCCCACAGGAGGGAAGAGCTGACTGGGCCAATTCCTGCTTCAGGAATACAGACTGCATTGCTCCTTGTAACCTCTCTCCTCTGTTTCATAAAATCCCTTTTTTCACACTTCGAGCTATCACTTCCACAGAACCTCTGGTTTTATAATGGTACCTGTGCACCCAGCCATAAAGTTCCTGATGTGGAGGGTGGCTGCTTGCCCCCACCTTTACGATGGAAAATTTTATCTTGGTGGTCTTCATTTTCCTCCTATTTTTTTCTTTCCTGCTCCTCACAGTTTGGATTGACACCTACTACCTGGGACAACTTCTGCAGGGCTCTACTCCTTCTTTAATGCCAAAACACTTGCTTTATATAAAGAAATGTAGGCCTTGGGCTGGAGGAATTTATTCAAAGAGGCTGAAGGAGAACCTTGGCCTGCAGCTCCTTCTAATCTACTGTTCTCCATCCATCTCCCTTTGAAGTCAAAATTCCTTGATTTTAATGTGAGTCAGGCTACTGCTTAAAAATCCCCATTATTTCCATTCCCCTTTGTTCATAGTTTTTAAGGTGCACCTTCCTGTATTTCACCAGAAAAATCTCATGTGTCTGCATGGAATCTGTTGGTTTTATTTTGCACAGGTAGTAGGTTTTCATAAATAATGAACGTAGTCTGGACTAAGCTAATTACTTTTTGATCTAATTTTTGTGTGTCATGTTCCCTTGTTGAATTGTTTTGAATGAAGCAAAGCAAATGAAAAAGTAATTACTGAGCATTTCCCCACATTTCCCAAGCTTCCTTTTTGAATAATTGTTTGTGTGCCCTCCCGGGGAACTTAGTTCTGAACTCTTCTGCTTCCTTGCTGACATGGTCTGAAATATTTTGACATCTGCAGGATAATTTAACCAACACACATTTCTACACTGGCCTTGCATTTGGTATCATAATAACTTTTAAAAGGTGCTATTGCTCTTTGCCACTGCTTTTTTTTTTTTTTTTTTTTTTTTTTTTTTTTTTTTTTTCCCTGTAGTTGAGCAGTTAGTGGGGTTTCCAAGTTTACATTTCCCCAGCAAATCACTTTATGACTTCATGAGTACAGGGGGAGAGATTGATGGGGGTGTATCCTGGTTTAGGGCAAATTT